>NC_034409.1:192790826-192801067 GCF_002078875.1 Numida meleagris | reverse complement strand
TGATTACATGAATTAATGCCGTTAACTGATAACAGTGATGATAAGACAGTGTAAAGAAACTGCTTTCCTCTTGCACTCTCTGGTCACATCTGTTGTTATCTCAGCCCTGGAGAACCCACACTGAGCACCAATAGCGCTGCTGTGGTTTAACCCTGCACCAGCTCAGCACCACTCGGCTGTTTGCTCGCTGCCCCACCAGGAGATAGGGGAGAGCGTTGATACTGATAAAGCTGAAAGAACTTGTCTGTTGGGAGAGGGACAGTTTGATGAGCAAGATAGGAAAGAAAAGCAGAAGAGAATAAGGAAAGGGATGCCCAAGGCAATGGCTCGGTACTTCCTGACTGGTGCCCAGCCCGTCCCCAAGCTGCAGCAGCCCCCCAGGGCCCACTCCCCAGCTCACTGCTCAGCACCGTGCCCTGTGCTCCGGGATATCCCCTGGGCCTTTGGAGCAGCTGGCCTGGCTCTGTCCCCTGCAGCTCCTGGCGCAGCCCAGGCTCCGCGCAGGCACAACAATCCTTAACGTGTTGGAAGCACTGCTCATCCCAAACACAGAACACAGCACCCTACAGCTCCTAGGAACCTTCAGCTCCATCCCAGCCCAGCTCACACCCACACCAGCTCCTGGGAGACCCTGTGCACTGCGGCTGCAGAGCCAGCGCAGCTCATCTCAGCACCCGAGTGACCGGGCCCCACACGCGCCCCAAGGCGAGGGATGGCCAAAAATGGACATTTCCTAGTGGAAGCCACTGCAACCACTTGGCCACAAACGGGCAGTTTTGGGGTGCTGGCACATGAGTGACACAGGGCACGCAGGCTGGGGTTGCTCTATAAAGGCAGAGCAGCCGGCTCCGGGTGTCCTGCAGCAGCGTCGCGCCGTGGGTCCTGCCTGAAACACAGCAAAGGTAACAAGACCGTGCTGCAGCTCCAGGGCTGCTCCTGGCTCAGACGCTGCACAACAGCGGCTGCTGGGGCTGCGCTGGGGAACCTTCTTCTCTGCAGCACGGAATGGCAGCCATGGGCTGGAGGCTGGGGGCAGCCGGGTGGGGAAGAGCGCGGTGGCCCCGAATGGGGACACAGACCGGGGGTGCTTCCCTCTGGTGTCAGGGTGGGTGCAGGTGGGCTTTGGGGGAAGCCCGCTGCATCTGCTCCGCTTCTCCCTGCAGCCCCTGCAGCCGCTCCCCGCAGCCGGCTCCCACCCATGGAGCACCTCGCCCTGCGCTGGGTGCTGCTGGCCGGCACCTTGCTCAGCACGTCGGCCACCAGCAGCGCCCTGCACGAGCCAGACCTTGGCCCCACCACGGTGCCGATGGACATGGCCCCGCGCTCCTTTGATGACCAATACAAGGGCTGCAGGCACGTGATGTGGGCTAAGCTACGGAAGCTCAGGCATCTGGAGATGGCCAAGAACAACGTCTATTCTTTGGTCTGGAAAATCGCAGCTGCAGAATGGCAGAAACGCTGGGGCCACCTCGCTCACACCCCACAGCTGCGACGGCAGCAGGCCATCGCTGTGCTGGCGTACAGTGCTGCAAGCAACCTGTACAAGCAGTTCAATGCAGCTACACGAGAGGGCGGGCGCTCCCACAAGCACTACCTGCACTCGTACCCCTTCAAGTCGCTGCACTTCCTACTGACCGAGGCGCTGCGTGCCCTGCGCAAATCCCACCACAGCCACTGCTACCACGTCTATCGCGGCATCAGGGGCATCCGCTTCACGGCCCACAAAGGCAAAGCTGTGCGCTTCGGCCAGTTCACCTCCTCCTCCCTAAGGAAGAGCGTTGCGATGATGTTTGGACAGGACACCTTCTTCGTGATGAAGACCTGCTATGGTGTCCCCATCAAGCGGTTCTCCTTCTTTCCTCAAGTGGAGGAAGTCCTCATCCCACCCTTTGAAGTCTTCCAGGTCACCAAAATCAAATTTCTCAATGGCAGAACCGTCATCCATCTCCGCTCTAAGGGGAGGCAGAGCAGACACAACTGTGAGCTTCTAAAGGGTCAGGGTGGGCAGCGGGTTCAAGACCACCAGGAGATGGGGCTGGGGCACAGCCCTGGGTGGGCTCTGCACTCCCTGCACAGCTCCAACTGCAGCTGGTGGGGATCAGGGCACAGAGAAGGGGACCCCGTCCCAGTGGCACTGAAAGGGGACGGGGAGCGTGGTGGGGAAGGGAACATCTCTGTTTGTGGGGAGGGGGGAGATCGGGAGAAGGGGGGGTGGGGTGATGGGGAGATGGTGAGTTTGAGTAACTTAGAGCTCTGCAAAGCCGTGGACTTCTGGAGGGGAAGGGCAGCGGCAGAATCGAAGGAGGGATTGGGTGTAGACGTGTGTCCCGGGGCCGGTGCGGTGTAGAACGGGGCGGCTCTGTGCACGTGCCTGAGCGAGGCTGTGCCTCATGGCCGCAGCTTGTCCGCTCCCCTTATTTCTGCCATTAAAGCCCGAGTGTCAGCAGGTCAATGCCGTGTGTGCTGCAGCGCTGCGTGCCGGGCCTGGCGGGACGTGGGAGCGCGTGGGCCCCGGGCTGTGGGGCAGCTGCAACCTGCCGTGCTGCCCCGATCCCAGTGCGCGGTGCTGAGCTGCTGAGGGCCCCAGCGCCGCGCGGCTGAGGACGGGTCCAGCTGTGCTGCGGGTGGTGGAGCCGTGGCCCTTTGGTGGGCCCCCCTCGGGCTTCTGGGCCCCTCCCCACGAACGGCACAGGCAGCTTTTGGAGAGGAACCGTGGGGGTTTTAGTGCGTGATGGACAAGGCCGCTTCCTGCAGGGCCTGCTGCGCTCTGCCCGGCTGCTCTGCTCGCTGGGCTCTTCCCCGCACGCCTTCCGCTCCATCCCCGCAGCTCCCCACGCAGAGCCCCCCGTGCCCCTCGCAGCCCCTGCAGCTCTCCCCAACAAGGGAACGCTGCTGCCGTCCCCAGGCTGTGACGCACAGCGCAGCGCGGCACGGCACAGGGCAGCGAGCAGCTCTGCCCCGCTGCAGCCGGTCCCGATGCGTCCCTCGTGCACGTGCAGCTGCCCGGCCGCCGGGTTCTGCGCTCACAGCTCGTCCCTGTGCCCGGGAATGGCTGCAGGGAGAGGGAGGGCATCAGGCACCTGGCGGCCCCGAGCCCGGCACCAGTACGGGGTCTGCCGTGGCCCCACTGAAGCCGGAGCCCGTTCCCCTGCACAGAGAGCCCAAAATGGAGCCGGAGCTTTAAAGCGGCTCCCAGCAATGAGCAGTGCAATGAGCTCTGCAATGGCTTCTAATGGTTGGTGGAGAGCTCCTACCTGCGCTGCCCCTGCACTCGGGGCTCTTCTCATCTGCGGGAACAGAAGAGTTGGGGTTGGCAGAAGGGCTGTGGTCGGCGCCTGCCCCACAGCAGTGGGGTGATGCCGCAGCAGTGGCCGCCGGGGTGCCCGTGCCCCCACTCACGGCCCAGGAAGGCGCAGTTGAAGTGGCTGCAGGTCCTGTTGGCGCTCCGCAGCACGAAGCGGTGGCTGCCGCCGTCCGGGAAGACCCAGAAGATCTCGTGGCCGGGGATCAGCACCTCCTCCTCCTCCGTGTAGAGGGAGAAGGCGTGGATGGGGACCCCGAAGCAGCTGCGGATGCTGAGGAACGTGTCCTGCCCGAAGCTCTCGGCCCGCTCCCTGCTGAAGGAGCAGGAGGCGAAGGAGCCGAACCGGAAGGGGCTGGCACCCCGCAGCGCGTAGCGGGCACGCGCCAGGCCCCGGAACACGGCGGTGCCATGGCCCTCTGCTCTCGGTGCAGGAGCAAAGCCCCAGGGCAGGGCGATTCCAGCAGCCTGGGAGCTCCAGGGCCGCCAGCCAGGGAAGGGGTGCGGGGTGGGTTTGTCCCTTCCTTTCAGCAGCCCTGGGTTCAGCGGGGCTTCCCCCGCTCAGCCTGAAAGCCGATTCTCTCCCGAGTGGTTCCATGATTCAGGGTCCTTGTTCAGGCGCCATTTGTGGCAATGGAGGCACAGACTCAGATGTGAACGATCCAAATTCAAATCCAAATCCTTTACTGCAATTTCAGACATCCCTTTTGTACATCTCCAAGCTGCCTCCTGTAACTTGCCATCCCCCACAACAGGTCAGTAGAGCACTTCAGTGTCTCCTTCATGTCTAGATGCTGACTGCCCACACAAGTGCCCATCCAATGGGAGCCACACGTTGCTTCTATTCACGAGCTTCTTGTCCAGTCAGGGTCGTCATCACGCGGGGATTATGCCCCCACTTGACTTCTGCCCTGCTCTCCTGGAGACAGCCTTTGTCCTTAGGTCTTGTGCCACACGCTGCCCAACTTGTTTCTCAGCCTCCATTCTGAACATTGGCTCGAACCCCAGCACTCCTTGTTCTATCACTACTCCCCCCAAACGGGTTCCTGCAGCCCCGTTCTGCTCTGAGACGTCTGTACACACACCCATGCACGGACACACGTGCAGCCCCCAGGAAAGGCACACGCAGCCCGGGCAGGAGTTGGGATCCAGGGGATGCGCTGCCGGCTTTATTCCCACTCAGTCCCACTCCTCCCAGTCGGGGCACTGGGCACCGTGCTCCTCGGCCCGCAGCGCCGTGCAGGACACAAACCCGTTGGCACCGCAGCGCTGCCCTCCTGCGGGGACGGGCTGTGCGGGGGCACAGGGCACGGGGTGGGCGTCAGGCGGCTTGGCCGATGACCAGCACGCTCATGAGGAAGACCATGAGGAAGAAGATCCACATGAAGAAGCGGTCCATCACCTTGGCCACCTTCTTCCACTCCGCGGCGCGGCGCTGGGCGGTGCGGTGCCGTCGGAAGACGCCGGCGATGTACCCTACGCTGCTGAGCACCACGTGGTGGTGGCAGAGGCAACGGCTGCGGGGACACGGCCCCGGCTCTGTGCCCTCCCCGGGGGGGTCCCGCGGCCCCGTCCCTCCCGTGCCCTCTCTCCGGGGGCGGCCGCAGCTCTCGCCCACCTCGCAGACGCAGAGGGCGCGCGCCAGGTGGTGCAGGATGAGGCGACGCGCCCAGGGCGGCACCGGGCGGGCACCCGGCCCGCAGTGGTGGATGTTCATGATGAAGATGGTCAGCGCGGTGGAGGCGGTGATCATGGTCATGGTGGCGATGTAGTACTTCCCTATGGGGCGAGAGGGGTCGCTGAGGGGCGCGGATCTCGCCTCCGGGTGCCCCGTCCCCTCCCCCCTGCTCACCGATGAGCGGCACGCTCTCCGAGGGCGGCATGCTCTCCGCCACCAGCAGCTGGAACACGGTGAGCGCCAGCAGCACCGTCACCCCCAGCGACACCTTCTCCCCGGAGTCGGCGGGCAGGTAGAAGCCCAGCGGAGCCAGGAAGGAGATCATGACGCAGGGCAGCAGCAGGTTGAAGATGTAGAAGGAGGCGCGGCGGCGGAGCAGCAGCGTGTAGGTGACGTCGGGGTAGGGCTCCGAGCAGCAGCCGTAGGTGACCACGTTGCGCGTGGCCGGCATGCCCAGCACCTCCCACTCCACGTTCTCCACGAAGTCGGTCAGGTCGCCCGTGTCCAGGAGGTTGTGGAGGTCGATCTGGTTCCCGTTGTAGGTCCAGGAGCCGAAGGTGAGGTGGCACTGCTGCCCGTCAAAGGGGAAGTAGGAGACGTCCACCTTGCAGGAGCTCTTGGTGATGGCGGGCGTGTCCCACATGATGTGTCCGTCGGAGCGCAGCACCACGTTGGTGTCCATGGAGCCACCGAAACGCTCGTCGGCGCTGGGCAGGGACGGCCGGGGGGGTGGGGGGGGCAGCCACCGTGACCCCAACCCCGGTGGAGTGAGGGGCTGGCACCAGTGTGCACCTCCACGCTATGCCCACCACGTCCCCACGCCACATCCCCACGCCATGTTCCCACCATGTCCCTATGCCACATCCCCGCCACATCCCCACCGTGTCCCCGTGTCACATACCCACCATGTCCCCATTCCACATCTCTGTGCTATGTCCCCACCATGTTCCTATGCCATATTCCCACCCTGTCCCCATGCCAGGTCCCCTCCACATCCCCATTTCACATCCCCAACATGTCCCCATGCTGCTTCCCCAACACGTCTCCATGCCATGTCTGCATGCCATGTCCCCACCATGTCTCCATGCCATATCCCCGTGCTGCATCCTCATCATGTCCCCATGACACTTCCCCATGCCATCTGCCCACCACACTCCCATGCCACATCCTCTTGCCATGTTTTCGTCATGTCCCCTGCCATGTCTCTGCCATGTCTCCATGCCACAACCCCACTGTGTC
Organism: Numida meleagris; assembly: GCF_002078875.1. NCBI lineage: Eukaryota > Metazoa > Chordata > Aves > Galliformes > Numididae > Numida > Numida meleagris. Next base: position 192,794,849 of record NC_034409.1, on the reverse strand, counting down.
CCCACGCTACATCACCGTGCCACGTCCCCCTCCAGCATCCCACGATGACCCAACCACGTCCCTTGGGATGTCCCCTTGGTGTTCCCCCAGCACAGGTGACAGCCCCTCATCCTCCCAGCACCAGGACCGTTGGTTTCACCTCGCCCTGCACTGCCCCCCTACAGCCCTCGGTCGGGACGAGCACGACCCACTTGTTGTAGAGGACGATGTCCGGCCTCCAGACATAGCTGCTGGGGATGCGGATGCTGTCGATGCCACCGTAGGCATCCTTGTCCCAGGCCAGGTGGGCGTCCAGCCAGGCCTGGCGGACCCACAGGTAGGAGGTGAGCACCTGGTTCCGCTCGTCCTGCAGGGGCACAGGGTGGGCAATGGCCCTGGCAGCGCCTACGGCCCCGTGGGGTGAGCCCAGCGTGGCCATAGGGTGAGAGGGTCTCCATGGGGTGGTGCTGGGGGTTATGGGTCTGAGCTGGTTTGGGGGGGGATCCGGGCTGATTTTGAGGAGCTTGGGGTGGGATCTGGGCCGCTTCGCAGGGGTCCGAGCTGGCTGGGGGGAAGCTGGGCTGGATTCAAGAGATCTGAACTGATGTGAAGGGTCTGGGGCTGTTTTGGGGCCATCTGAGGTGGCTGTGAGAGGTTAGAGATATGTCAGGGGCATCCGAGCTGGTTTTGAGGACTTGGAGCTGCTCTGGATGGGGGATCTGGACTGGTTTCCAGGAGTTTGAGTTGGTTTGGGAGGAGCTGAACTGGTTTAAAGGGATCTGGGCTGGTTTTGAGACGTGAGTTGATTTGGAGGGTTTGGAGCTGGTTTGGGGTGGGACCTGGGCTGATTTTGAGGGGTTTGAGCCGATTGAGGGGGGATCCGAGCTGGTGTGGGAGCTCTGAGCTGATTTTCAGGGTTTGGGGGATCTGGGCTGCTTTAGGGCAGCTGAAATGTTTGGGGGAGGATTGGAGCAGGTTTTGAGGGGTATGAGCTGGCTTTGAAGGCCTGAGCTGGTTGGGGGGGAATCTGAGCTGGTTTTCGGAGCTCTGAGCTGATGCTGGGAGATTTGGGAGGTCGTGAGGGAACCCGACCAGGCTCTGTGGGGTGTGATGGGACACGGGAGCTGCAGGGCCGGCTTTGGGGGGCACAGGGCGGTTTGGGGGTGGGACGGCTCTGAGGGCGTTGAACTGGTCTGGGGGGATCTGAACTTCTTTTAAGAGCTCTGCACCGATTCCAGGGCATTTGAAGCGGTGTTGGAGCTGATTTCCAGGCTCTAAGGCAGCATGGGGCGGCTGGGGGGGTAAGGGGGGGGTCCTGCGGGGCCGGCGCTCACCATGTCGATGATCTGGGACAGGGTGACCTGCAGGGTGACGTTGAGCGCCCGCTCCGTGTCCTCGGCGGGACGCAGGGCGCTGGAGTAGTTGGCGAAGAGATCGTGGAGCAGCTTGTGTGCGAGCCGGCCCTGCGCCGCCCCACAGCCTGCGGGACCACGGCACTGGGGGGCACCGGGACCCCCGTGCTGGGACCCCCCCGTGTCCCTGCCCACGCCCCGGGTCCCTGTGTCCCCATCCCGGTGACCCCGTTTCGAGCAGCCCAGCCCGGGAATGCGTTCCTCTGATGTCTCTTGCTCCCACTGTTCCCACGAATCCCGTTGTTTCCACTGTTCCCATCATTTCCTCTATTCCCATTATTTCGATTAATCCCCTTCTCTCTCCTACGCCCACTATTTCTGCTCACCCCGTTATTTCTGCTCTCCCCGCCGTTTCCGTGGGCGCACTCATCCCTGCTCCCGCTGCACGGACACATCCCGGCCCCAGGACGAAGGCGGAGGTTCCCGAGCCCCCAGCCCCAATTTGGGGGCCCCTCGGTTCCTGCCGGGAGCCCCCGAGCCGGAGGGGTCGGCATCCACCCCATGTCGCTGAATGTTTGATGAGCGGGATTGCGTTTCGCCCTCGGCGCTGGAGCCGGGGTGGGACGGGGTGGGGGGCTCGGGGCAGCCCCTGCCCGCGGGGGTTTGCGTTCACCCCGGGCATTCAACGCGGCCCCGCGGGCGATGTCCCCTCCGGGTTGGCGCTGTCACCGTCCCTCCTGCCCCCAGCCTGGCGCTTACCTGGGGCCAGGACGGTGCCGGCGAGGCCGAGCGCCAGCAGCCAGGCGGGCAGCGGAGCGCTCCCCATCGCCGTGGGGCCCTCAGGGGTCGGGCGCTGGGGACATCGCCGGCGTCAGCTGCGCAGCATCTCCCGGGGCCGGGAGGGATCGGGGCGGCCTTTAAGAGCTCGGAGCGGGGTGACGTCAGGGGGGGACGGCGACAGCGGCGAGGCGGCACACGGCCCAGAGGGGTCTGCAGGGGGCACGGGGCGAGGGGACGGCCCACGGGCCGCGGTCTGCGGGGTCTGCGCCTCCGCTGTGCGCCGCTGCTGAGCCCCCCGGGTGGGCTTGGTGCTGGGCAGCTGCAGTCGTGCCATCACAAAAGAGCAGAGCCCACGGAGGGGTCGCCTGCAGCCCACGGAGGTGGCGGTGCTGGAGGCGGATGGAGGAGACGGAGGAGATGCAGGGAGGCAATGAGGGTGATGCAGGTGCTGGAAGCGATGGGTGGAGGTGGATGGAGGCGATGTGGCTGATGGAAATGATGAAGGTGGACGTGAGCGATGGCGGTGGTGGATGGAGGTGATGCAGGTGCTGGAAGCGCTGGAGGTGGATGAGGCACTGGAGGTGATGCACAGAGACGGTGTAGGAGCTGGAGGCGGTGACGCTGCAGGTGCTGGGTGCAGGTGATGCAGGTGGCATTGGGTAGAGGTTGGGGCAGCGTGGAGCTGTGGTGGGGATGGGGCAAAGCTGGCTGCAGCACACAGCGAGGGCCAGCCCTGCCCCAGCGCCTGCAGGGAGGGCGCAGAACAGGGCTGGTAAGGCGGCTCCTATTTGGCTGCTGAGAACCAACCAGAACAAATCGGATCCATTGGAAGGGACCTGCAGAGACGAGGGGTCTGAGCCGCCCAAGGCTCAGGCACGGTCAGAGCGCGCTGCTGGGGACACTGCCCGGGCTCCTCTCCCCCAGCCCCCGCGGCACCAACCCGTGCCGCTCCCGCAGCAGGTGCCCGGCAGACCCCGATCGGTTTTAAGGGCGGAGGTTTGGTTTCCAGGCGGTGAATTATTCATCCCAGGACGGCAGCTGGGCTCCCGGAGACGCAATTAGGGTAATGGAAGGCGCCGTGACCCGGCTCGGCGTGCGGGTGTCACATTCGACCCGGTCCCGCTGCCACCACGACCCCGGCGCTGCAGGAGGGCCCCGCGCTGGGGCTGCCCCCCCCCGGGCCCATTTCAGAGCTCTGCGCCCATGGAAAAGCCGAGCAGCTGCACCGGAGCCTCCCAGCCCTTTGGGGAAGGCCCGAGCCCCCCAGTGCCCCCCTCCATGCAGCGTGGGAACCCTGCGTTCCCGCAGGGCACCCGCCCCCAATTCCAGGCTCGTGAAGAAGCGAAGAAAAGCGCGGGAATACTATAAACATTTTATTTCTCGTTTTCAAAAGGACAGGAAAATAACCGAGTCGCGTCTTTATAATTTCTCAGTAAAAACCTTTATACAACCCTGGCGCGGGGACGGCTCGGGGAGGCGACGCGGAGCAGCGCCGGGCAGGCGGGAGCCGCGGGCAGCACCGAGCAGCCCCGCGCACCGCTCCTCTTCCTCGGTTTCCATCCCAAAATAGTCATTTATTCCCACGCAGGGAAGCTGCGCAGAGCAGAGAGCACAGCCGCGTTGGATGCTCGCCTGCAGGACGCCCCGCACCCAGCTCGCAGGGCAGCACGCGCGGTCCCGGAGGGGCGAGGAGGAGCCGCCGCGTTCCGCTGTGCGTGGCAGCGCTCAGGGCCCGCAGCTCGGGGCTCGGCCTAAGGCACACGGAGCCGGCAGCTCCCCCAGCTCCAGGCCGGGGCGGCGGCTTCTCCTGGAGCTTGGAGGGGAGGGGAGGGGGCTCGCAGGTCTCCGGCGCAGGAAACGAAATCTTCCTAAGTCGAGTTCTTCTCCCCTGCCCCCCACCCGCAGAGCAAAC
>NC_034409.1:192788639-192790811 GCF_002078875.1 Numida meleagris | reverse complement strand
TGGAGCCCGGCAGCGCCACAGCCCCACGGTGCTTCTCTGTGCCGGGACCTCACCGCCCTCTGGTGAATGATGCCTATCATTGAACCAAACTCTCCTCTTTTTTAGCTTAAAGCCACTCCTCCTTTGTGGCAAAAACTGGCCTCTGCGAGTGAGTTGCCGAGGCATCTACTTTATTTCCCCCTTTTACTTTCAAGATTCTGTCCTTAAGCCTATGACAGTCTGTGGCCAACTCCCCTTGTCCTGCCCTCAGACTGCTGAAAAGAAGTTGGCCATGTCCCTTTGCCTCCCACACTTAAGATCTTTATCAACATTAATAAGATCCCCCCTCAGCCTTCTTTTCTCAAGGCTGAACAGACCCAGGTCGCTCAGCCTTTCCTCACAGGGGAGCTGCTCCAGGCCCTGTATCACCTTCATCTCCTTTCCGTCGCCGGCCCGGCCCTCCCCTGACATGTCCAGGCCGCTCCACTGGGGCCTGTCCTGGTCACATAGAGCCGTGCCCAGTGCTGCCCCTCCGCTCCCTGTGAGGGCTGCAGGGCCTTGAGGAGCTGTAGGACCTTGAGGAGCTGTAGGACCTTGAAGGGATGTAGGGCAATGAGGAGCTGTAGGGCCACGAGGGTTTGTAGCTCCATGGGCGGCTGTAGGGCCTTGAGGGGCTGTAGGGCTGTAGGAATTGGATGTTGTTTCTGCCTTAGATATTGAAAAAAGGGAATTGTTCTAAAGAAGTAGAGCACAATGAATTTTGTAACTTGCCCTTAGAAACAGCTAGTTTGAAAAAGCAGAAATACCATCTATTTCAGTAACATATTTTAGAAATAGAGTTCTTGAATTATGTGATTAATTCTCACTTGTAGAGCTGTAATAGTTGTGAACACTATAGGAATAGTATGATGGACTAGAAAGCATGCTGTAAGGCTGTTCCGTTTGGGTAAGAAACCCTCAGCAAANTAGGGCCTTGAGTGGATATAAGGCCATGAGGAGCTGTAGTGTTCATGAGTGGATGCAGAGCCTTGAGGAGCTGTAGGGCCCTGAGGAGCTGTAGGGCCGCCATGATCCTCCCCTCCGCCTCCTGTGCTCTGGGCCCAACAACCCAAGGGACCCCAGCTGCTCCTCAGGCATTTTGCCCTCCAGACCCTTCCCCATCTCCGCAGCCCTCCTCTGGACGCTCTCTGACAGCTCTGTGTCCCTCTGACGTTGCGGTGCTGGAGGTGGGGCCGCACAGCAGAGCAGAGGGGACAGCCCCTCCTCTCCCCCCTGTCCCCTCTCCCAGTGGCAGCGCTGGGCCCGGTGCCCCCAGGGGACCACTGCCCTTTGGGCTGCAGGGCACGGTGCTGTCTCAGAGCCAGCTTGCCCCCAGCAGAACCCCCAGACCCACATCCATGGGGCGGCTCTCCAGCCCTGGTCCCACAGTGTGTGCACAGAGCCCCGTCCCAGGTGCAGAACCCGGCACTGCTCCTGTTGAGCTTCATGCTGCTGCTGATTACATGAATTAATGCTGTTAACTGATAACAGTGATGATAAAACAGTGTAAAGAAATTGCTTTCCTCTTGCACTCTCTGGTCACATCTGTTGTTATCTCAGCCCTGGAGAACCCACACTGAGCACCAATAGCGCTGCTGTGGTTTAACCCTGCACCAGCTCAGCACCACTCGGCTGTTTGCTCGCTGCCCCACCAGGAGATAGGGGAGAGCATTGATACAGATAAAGCTGAAGGAACTTGTCTGTTGGGAGAGGGACAGTTTGATGAGCAAGATAGGAAAGAAAAGCAGAAGAGAATAAGCAAAGGGATCATGGAATCATAGAATCATAGAATGGCTTGGGTTGAAAAGGACATCAAATATCATCGAGTCTCAACCCCCCTGATAAGTGCAGGGTTGCCAACCACTAGACCAGGCTGCCCAGAGCCACGTCCAGTCTGGCCTGGAATGCCTGCAGGGACGGGGCATCCACAACCTCCCTGGGCAACCTGTTCCAGTGCGATGGATGCCCAAGGCAATGGCTCGGTAGTTCCTGACTGGTGCCCATCCTGACCCTGAGCAGCGGCAGCCCCCCAGGGCCCACTCCCCAGCTCACTGCTCAGCACCGTGCCCTGTGCTCCGGGATATCCCTTGGGCCTTTGGAGCAGCTGGCCTGGCTCTGTCCCCTGCAGCTCCTGGCACAGCCCAGGCTCCCCGC
>NC_034409.1:192739046-192785644 GCF_002078875.1 Numida meleagris | reverse complement strand
TCCTCGTGGGGCAGTCCCGGTGCTGCAGTCGCTGTTTAATGGCCGTGGTCCCACTGAGAGTCCCAGAACCTCGCTTCGCCGTCCTGGGCGCTGCCAAGGGAGCAAAGCGGAGCCGCCAGCGGACGGAGCCCCTTGGCGCCCCCTCCCCAGGCACGACCTCACCTGGTTCCACAAAGAGGCATTTTATTGATTCTAAGAAAGAACTGCGCAGCCCAAGCGCCGGCCCGGCAAGGTCCGAGCGGACCCCACCGCTTCTCCGGGTCACGACGATCCCGGCGTTAAGCCCCGTGAGCTCGGCGGATCAAACCAAGCCGCGGGGCTGGAGCCCGGCGCCCAGGAGCGGCGCGAGGAAAACCCAAAACGTGGCCGCCAAGCGCTCGGCTCGGGGAGAGGGAGGGGGTGGGGGAGGCCGGGCCCTCACTGGGTGACCACGGTCAGCTCCCGCAGGTAGGACTGGGTGAGGCCGCGCAGCTCCTCCAGCGCGTAGTCCTCGGGCATGGGCAGGCGGCCCACATGCGGGGCCAGCAGGCGCAGGGGCACGCGCTGCAGCTCGGGGCTGGCGGCCGAGGGCGGCTCCGGGCCGTGCTGCAGGCTGAGCACCACGCGCAGCAGGTTGGCGATGCGCTTGGCCATGTCTGCAAGGAGCAGGGAGAGAGGAGGGGGTGAGGGCCGAGCTCGGGCGGTGCCACGGTGATAGCTCGTGTCCCGGCAGCTCCTGGAGGAGCCCGGCAACGCCCGGGCACTGTCACTGGGTGAGCTTCGAGGACCCGACCGACACAAAGCGCCCTGAGCTCGGCGGTCACAGCGGGGGCCGGGTGCCAGCCCCGTGGTCCGGCTGCTGCCCGGCGTCCCAGCCAACCCTGGGGCCACACAGGTGGGATAACACCTCTGCAGAAATCCCCTGCCCGAGGCCATCTTTTGTCCTCTTCTGTACGCACCCTGGGTGTCGCTTCACCTCAACCCAACCCTTTCATGGGCAGGAGGTGACAGTCAGCTGGGCGCACACCATGCTCCAGAATGGGAGCCTGCCTGTGAGCTCACACCCTGCTGAGGAATGCACCCCAACCACAATTCAGGGAGAACTCTTAAGCCCAGGCACCTGGCTGGGTGGGTAAACCCACGTCCCGCTGTGGAGCTCTGCTCCTGTCTGCACTTGCATAAGGACTGCCCCGACCCAGCAGCTGCACTCAGCCTCGTGGAACCGCCCTGGTTCTCGTGTCCCCACTTTCTGAGCCTGTCCAGGTCCCTCTGGATGCCGTCCCTCCCTTCTATTGCATGACAGCCCCGCTCAGCTGGGTGCCATCAGCAAACTGCTGGGGTGCACTGACCCTGCAGCCCGTGCCATTGGTAGCGGTGCTGAAGAGCCCCGGCCCCACGATGGATCCCTGGGGTCAGCGCTGCCCGCCCCGGCACAGCCACCGCCCCCCCCGCTGCCCCCGCACCTGACTGAGCCAGGCGGTCCCTCGCGTTGTGGCACTGGATCTGCTCTATCCTGTTGCACAGCGACGTCACTTTGGTATGCAAGCGCTCCAGCTCGTACGTGGAACAATCCAGCTGCAAGCAAACACGAGGGAAGGCGTCAGCTGAAAGCCGGGCCCGTCCCACCACGTGCACCTCAAAACCCGGGGTCAGCACCCGAAGCACCCCAGGAGAACTCTGGAACTGAACTGAACGGGACTGGCACGCAGCTCCTCGCTGCCCAGCCTGCTCTGCTCCTCCTCCTTCACTCCGCTGCCACGGCAGGGAGCACCCCTTGCTTTACATCACCCCCCAGCTCCGCACTCTCAGAGCGCTCACGCCCGTAGGAGATACACTGATGTCAGCACGGAGCAGTGCAAGGTTACTGCAAGGATGAGGAAAGAACCCATCAGTTTGTTACCTGCTGAATCCTGTCAACCATCTCGATGACACGAATGTAATCCAGGTAGACCAGCCCCGCCAGCTCCCAGTCCTGGATGAGCGTGCTGCGCTCCGGAGGGGAGAGATCTTCCAGGAAGCCCTTCAGGTACTTGTAGTTTTCATTAATAATAGCATCTACGGAGAACAAACAGCAGCAGCTAAGCAAAAAGGCTCCTTGTAAGTCTGCGACATCTGCTGCTGAAGAAATCTCCCCCTATGTGGCTGTGCCTGCTGTCTCACAGCTCCTCAGCGTGGCTGGCAGCGTTCCCTCCATGTGGGACCTGCACAGGGTGAGCCTAAGGGCCAACCCCCCCCCCCCCAGGGTCAGCACTTGTTCCCCAAGGCAGCTCTGGCAGCAGAAGGGGGGTGTGCAGCAGGCCGAGCACCGCTGTTCTCAAGTGTGGGGCTTCTCTGGAACAGCCAGCCGCTCTGAATTCACCCTGCTGCTCCAACAGCCCCAGCCCCCCACGGTGCCGAGCACACAACCACTGCTGCTCCTATCGTATTCACGTGCACCACTCAAGAGACAGAACGGGAGCGGACTCACCCGAGGCGAGGTGCCGGACCACCAGCTTGTGACACTGGTTCCAGTGGCCGGCCTTGAACAGGAAGAGGGCTTCTTTGTGCTTGTCTCCCTCCATCCGGGCCCGAACGGCCTTCGCTTCGTGAATCCACTCGGCGGGGACGCAGAGGCGCTGAGTCAGGAAGGTTTCCTTGGCCCACGACTCGGGGCTCTCAGCCAGGGCGCAGTGGCGGCCCAGCAGCTCGCGCACCGCCCTCTCCCGGGTGCTGGTGGGAGCAGGGGACAAGGCCGTCACTGCATCGTCCTGCACCGCGCCACGCCGGCTCGGAAGGATCTCAGAGCCCCCAGCCCCAGCCTGGCTGCCCCCAGCTCGGGGTCCACCCGCGGCCTCGGGCTCCTCCGGGGACGGGGCCCCCGGCTCCGGGCAGCGCTGCTGGGTGAGGGGCTTCCCCCCACGTCCCACCCAGCCCCCCCTGCTTTAGTTTACAGCCGCTCCTCCCCCCACCCCGTCCTGTCACCGCCTGCCCGTGCACAAAGCCACCCTCCCGCTGGCAGGCTGCCCTCGGGTGCTGGGAGGAATCACACCAGCAGGAGACGGGCTTCAACACCAGCACCGTGCTGCTGGCTCCAACAGGGGCACGTTGTGGGGTAGAACGGATGGCAAGCCCATCTCTGCAGTAGGCTTAGTGCAGGACACTGAGAAAAACCCTGAAATCAACTGCATTCCTCCAGCACAGGCTGACCCCTGGTGCTCTGCAACACCCCCAGCACCGCAGCTAACAACAAGTCAGACACAACCCGCAGCCCTGAAGTCAGACACAAGCTTGAACTGAAGCTACTGGTTGGAAAAATAACTGCTGAAATGCATTAATTACATCTGCAAACACCAACAGCAAGGGACATCCTTGCACACACGATGGTGTTGGTTACAATGTTAAGTTAATTTCGTGTTGGCTGTCTATTTTACAATGGAAGCAAACCCACGTTTCAGCGAGTCCCAGGGTTTGCCATCACACACACTCATCCCTGCTCAGAACACACAGAGTGCTCGGCACCAACGATGTTTTCAGGCCAAGCTCTCCACTGCAGCCTCAGCAGATGAGCCCACCTCACCCGCCCTGCTTCCTGCATTTGTTTCAGTTACAGTCATTACAATACAGCGCTACGTGACACCCGACGAGGCACTTGAAGCAGAACTGCTCACACAGCTCTGTAACCCCGCTCTGCAAGCAGTGTGAAATCCTCCAGCCCGCAGCTCCGGCACAGCCAGAGAAGCTGTGACAGCTAGGGGCTGCGGCACAGAGAGCACGTCGTTCTCAAGGTACAGAACAACCCACCCCGAGCGTTGACTTACTGGCTATCAGGCTCATGCAGCACCACGAACACGGCCCACTCCCACAGGCCTTCGCTCTCCAGCTGGGCGGCGTAGCTGGCGTTCAGCACGCCCTGCCCCTGCCTGCACACGTGGCTGTAGTTCAGGGCACGCAGCACCTCCCACAGGTGCCAGCTGAGGCGATAGTCCACGGGGTCAGACGTTATGCTCCTGGGATCCAGCAGCTGGTCCAGGTCGTAGTGCCTGGAGGCAGAAACACGTGCCACACCAAGAGCCAACGGGGCCGGCCTCGCAAAACCAGACAGCGGCGCCGCTTGGTTCCTTCCCTGCCCCCACTCCCCATTACCCCATACATGCAGCCTGCGTGGCTGCCTTTTTAAAGAAGGGAACAACTGTTACATTGCTTTTTTGCTCTTCCTCGCAGCCTGCATCCAGGCTGCCACAGCCCTTGGGTGCCCGTGCTCCCTCTGCAGGCTGCTCCGTGCCTGCAGTGAAGGCAGCCGCAGCGAAAGCAAGATTGCTGCAGAGAGCATTCAGAAAAACAAAAACTTGTTTCTAAGCTCGTGTTTAATCAGCTCTAGGCAGCAGCACCAGCAGTGACAGAGGCACCAGATGCTGTAACTGCCTGGAAGTGAGGTCAGAGAACTGCAAAGTTAATTGCACACGTCTCATCTGGGAGGTCGCTGTCTTACCGAGGCTTTTCTAAGCCACTCTGGAACCATTCACCCACTCACCTGTCGCTGTAGAGTTTTAACAAATGGAAGCAGACGTCTCTCAGGGGTCTCCCTGCAGTGTCATCTTCTTCAATCACACAACCAGAGTCTTCGAGGTAAGGAGGCAGGGGGCAGCAGGCGTATTTTTCAGACTCCGATGTGGTCTAAACAGATTGTTTTCCTGGTGAGTTTATACTGGCACGCTGCGTACAAAGCTCACACTACGTACTCCTGCAGCATTAAACCCCTCATTAGGAAGGCAGACCTAAGGCTGTGGGCTGGGCTGGGCTGTCCTTAGGGTCAAGCTACCTTCAGCTGAATGATTTAACACCTTATTTTCCAGTTTGCAGCAACAAAGGTCGCATTACACACAGCCACGCGCCGCCTGCAGGAACTGGGGACGCAGCAGAGCCTTGGCAAAGAGCGTTTCAGCACCCAGCTGAGCATCAGGCATCGCAGCAGGAAAGCTGATGGGCCACCAAGCTCAAGCAGCCTTCCTGCTGCTTGCCACTGCCCACCTCCCCAACTCTGCCACGCTGCCAACCACCTGTGAACACTGGAAATGGGTGGGAGATCTGCTTGAAAGAAGCCACCGCCACAGCAACTGGGAGAGGAGGTCCCACACTGCTCAGGAGAGCGACCAGCGTTACCAGGAGGCTCAACCTCAGTGATTTATTTCCACTCCACGGAGGGAAAAGGAAGATCCGCATCAGCGTGATACTGATCCACTGAACTGCTGCACAAACGCATCGCTAAGGCCGGGGAAGGAACGTGATGCTGTGACAGCTGACAGGCTGCACCCACACCCAGCAGCAACGCGTGGCTGCTCACAGTGCTCAGCCAGCTCCACACAGCACCAGTCCACAGCTCCAACCGGGACCAGTAAGGATTCTCAGCCAGGCACGCTGACCTACCTGGAACGCCGCCTCGTACATGGCGAGCGCCTGGGAAATAGAAGCTGTCGGAGGGAGCAGGTACCAGAGGTGGATGGCCACGCAACGCTTCCAGTCCAGCTGCGAGCACACGTTGATGCTGACTCTCTCAGACAACTGCCACACCTGGAGGACGGCAGCAGTCACACAACGGTTGGGACACAACAGCACGGAGCCCCGTGAGTAACACCGACATCCAACCCCAAAGGTCGGCCCGCACCCCTTCCTGCCATGCACCACGCCGGGATCGACTCCCACTACTTAAACCGAACTTGGCTGCCAGGAAGCCAAGTCAAAGCAAGGCCAGAGCGAGGGCGGAACAACGTACGGGCTTCCCAGCCAGCAGAGCGAAGATGCGCAGCCGCTCCTCCGGGATGAAGCAGTCTGCCTGCAGCCTGTGCCAGTCCACCAGCTGCATGCCGAGCAGGTCCCGCGTGGGCTGGCTGCCCGCCAGCTGGGAGAGGAGCAGGGCGAGGCGGTGGTTGCCTGGAAGAGGAGAGGGCGGCACGTGAGGAAAACACACGGGAAGCTGAGCCCCAAACGCTGCCTCTCTGGGAGCCGCGGAGCCTTTCTGCTCAGCTTAAGGATGCTCAGCTGTCTAGTTCCTTATGAACACCTCATCAAATGGGGCGGGTGGAACGCTAGCCGTTAAGGTCTGAAAACAAGCTTTTAAAACAAGTGTCAGCAGCTTAAAAGAAGCTCGGTTAAAAATACTAAATGGGATACCGCTCAGAGGATACGCTCCACACAAAAAATGATCACATGCGAAACAGCATCGCTTCCTAACTGTAGGAGAACTGACAGCAAAGCAGTCAGTATGCCCAGATGCAGCCCACCACTGGAGGTGCTGGAGGCCGTGGATGGGGCAGCCTGCTCTGGGGGGGAGCCAGCCCAAGACACAGGGCTTCAAGGGCCCTTCCAACCCAGCTGTGCTGCAGATTCTATGAGCAGCAAGCCACATCATGCCTTAAGCAATCTCTCACGTTCAGCACTCAGAGTAGTTACTCACTACCAGCTCACAGTGCCCAAGTTCTCTTCATGTCTCTCCCTTCCACCTCCTCCCTTGGAAAAAAGACCAAGAGATGTAAGCATCTCACCCGCCTGCTGTGCCAGCCTGCAAGCCTCGCCAATCCTCCTCCCTGTGAGGCAGCTGAACACAGCCTCCACGTGACTGTGGTGCTGGGTCAGAGACACCTCCTCGTCGATCCGTGCCGCAGCCGTCTCCGAAAGCCAGCGAGAGAAAGCCCTCCTGCGCTCCAGGGCCAGGACGTACTCACTGGGCTCCTCCAGGCTGGCCTCCAGCTCCTTCAGGTTCCCCCAGATGGCTTCGCATAAAGTCCACGTCAAGCACCAGTGCTTCACAACAGCTGCCAGCACAGAGAGTTATCCGGTCAGGAGGAGTAAAGGCAAGGGAACATTTGGAACAGCCTCCCGAGGTTGTCAAAGTGTAATCTTAGAGGATGTCCCACCGCTACACATCGGTCAGCCACCCAAATGCAGCCATCCACCTTTATGCCTCCAGAAGGAACGTGGAGGTACAGCCAGTTTCTGTTTTATTCACACTCAAATGCTCTGATGCGACCCATAAATAACCTGAGCTGGACAGTTCTCCAGATCCACTGCCACCACTGTAACAAGAAGTACTCTCTACTCACTCTCCGTTACAGCAGGATCCTCAGATGCTGTTCTAACCCAGTCAGCGTAGTCATGGATAGCAGAAACTCCTGGATTGGGAGCCAGGAGAGGACACTGCTCGTCCATATGGACGGTGCTGTGCTTCAGCTTTATCTCCAGGGGGATAAGATACAACTGTTTGTCTCTGTTTGTCTTCCTTTGTTCCAAGTTCAGCTTTTCCACGTGAACCTTGAAAGGGGATTCTGGGAGTCTGCAGTAAACGAAAAAAGAACAGGTAAACAACGCTGAGTTCTTTCCCATGTGAATGAACTCCTACGATGGAGCAGCTGCCCCATGCAGCTTGTCCCGAGTTTAACACGGCAGCAGGCGTACGACTGGAGGTCAGCAGCTAGGTATGAAGAACCTGGTGACAGCCTGGGATTCAGAATCAGACTTTGCCAAATCAGCCTCACTGAACTGGGTGCCTCCAGCACGCCTTCCACAACACAGCACGTTTTGCAAGAGCACCTCAGTGTGCTAACAAATCAGACGTGCTGCAGAGCTTCAACTGAAGAAGACCTTAAGACTAAAGAAGACCTCATTTTGGAGGTCTGGAATGGTAGAAGAACTCGCTGAGTTCCAGTGAAGTTTGGGTATGGGCTTGCACGGCCCAGAGAAGTTCTGATGCTGCTTTACATACAACAGAAGTGAGGCACCTGAGAACTCAGAAGTCAAGCAAGACATTTCTTCGGTAGCGTGGATATTCCCAGGGATAGAGGACAGCACGTTCTAAGCTCCCTGCACAGCAGCTTTGGGCTTTCTCTCTTTAAACGTCTCTTGGATGGCAGCATCAGCTACTTACTCTGCTGTCCCATTCCTCTGAAATACAGACTTTTGGAAGTAGCCCTGGGGAGCTGCCAGGTTGGTAAGAGAACCTTCTACCTCGCACCTCAGAAAGAACACTGTGCTGAACTCCAAAGCGATACCGACTTATATCTGGGGCTCTCTCAAAGAGCATGGCAGAGCCACCCTGAAGCAAAACACTACTCACAGCTTGGGAGCGACAGGAGCGGGCAGGAATCCATAGTCGGCAGCCTCGCACTGCAGCTCCTCCTCCGTTCCACCGCACCCGCTGAGCTGATCTCCGCAATTGACCAGCGTCCAGTCGGGCCCCCAGCCCACGCGGAACGAGCGGCCCATGAAGAGCGCCATGTCCATCAGCAGCTTCCCCTTCCTGTAGGTGACCGAGCGTTCCAGAGGGACCAGCCCCTGCTGCCTGCGGACGCCCACCGTCCTCATCTGCACCTCGGGGACGGGAGGAGGGACGGCGAAGGCGGCAGCTAACGGGGAGGAGGCCGACCAGCAGGCGGGGGAAGGGGAGCTGCGGGACGGCCTGGGCTCCTGGAGGTCGCGCAGAGCGGCGCCGGGTGGCTGGAAAACGGCGTCGGCAAACTTGGCTTGCAGCAGCCCACCCGCTGGAAGGAAGGAGAGGGAAGGATGTTTAACCACACGGGCACTGGCTGAGAGCTGCTGTTTGCAGCGTTGGGATCCGTGAGATCCACCACGCGCGGGATAATCGCCATCATCCAAACTGAAGCGGGCAGTGGTGCGTGTAGCCTCACCCCAAAAATGGGGATTTTGAAAGGAATCGTGGCTTTGACCGATAGTTACAGTTAGACCATGAGAACGTCTCAGAGAAAGCAGGCATTGAATAACAGGGTTGAACCTGTCTCCACTTCAGGTCTGCAATTTGATTCAGGAAGCAACTGCACACTCTTAAGGTGAGACAGGCATTATTCCTATTGAAATCACCACTTTGCGGGGCGTGCAAGCCAGCACGGAGCCCAGCGGGGGAGCGTGCAGCATCCCTGTGAGAACGTGAGGCACGGGCAGAGGGAGGGAAGACACAAGTGTGGAAGGCAGCAGTGTGTGCAGCGAGGCCAGAGGAGGAAGGAAGGAGCTGCAGCCTGGGGAGGTGGCCCTGCTGGAGCAGGAGGGAGGGCCACAGCTCACCCCCGGCAGAGCACACCTCATCTGCCACGCATTCAGCCAGCAATTAGGGTTTTGCCTATTAAGTTAGAACTGAACTCCTCCTTCACGCAATACGTGGTTCGCCACAGTACCTGGGCATCTCTTCTGTCCATGGGGTTTTGAAATAGGGAGCCTCGGAGAACAGATCTCCTGAGAAGTGTCCATTTTCGCAGGTTGCTTCCCAGAGTGATGATCCAGGATTAAGTCCAGGTCGTCTTCATCAGCAAGCAAGGAAGCTTTCATAATCTGAAAGGGCAGAAGTCAGATCTGCATGTCAGCAATCGTTCTACCAGCAGCAGCCAGCTGATCTCACCCGCTCCTCTCCCAGTAAATTTCCCATGTTGTGGACAACCAAACGCGCTCACACCGTGACTACTTTGTGCCACAGTCCCAGAGAAATGAAAGCAAGCTTGTGAGTTATCAATAACCTTCTAGAAACTATTAGTTACGCTGCCATTGTGCTTGTTAGGATGGGCAGGAGGTCCTGCGATAACCACGGCTTTTCAGACCTTGGCTGCCAACATTTCAGCTTGAGTCACACAGCTGTATTTTCTTAGGGCAGGAAGTACAGGCGGAAGCCCAGCAGTGCTCAAGGTATTATTTTTCCAGGCAAAAACAGGAAAAAAAAAAACCAACCCACAAAAAAATCCCACCAAACAAAACCCAAAAACCCAACCACCAACCAAAAGAACACAACACCAAGTTAAAACCAGCAATCCCATTAACGTGGCTGGCCCCAGACTGGGGCTGTAGCAGAGCAGGCCGGGTATTAGCTCAGCCTTTCAGAATTCTGAACTGTCATTTTAAGGATGCTTTGTGTTTCTGCGTTAAGCTGCCTGTGTCTCTGAAGATCCCCCCCAGCCAGGAGCATACGGCTGCCAGGCACTGCCAAAGCCCTGCTCCAGAGAGAGCCCCTCACCTGCAGGACGTGGGGGTTAATGCCCAGCGTGGAGGCGATGTGAGCCGAAGCAGGCACTGCCTCCTGCTCTTCTGCCACGTTGTCCTCCACAGCGGGCTCCTGGGGAGGCTCCTGGGTGACGTCTGCCATGTCGCTGTCCAGCTCCACCACCCTGCCCAGCTGCTCCACCTCGGGGCTCTGCGGATACAGGCAGAGGCCGCGTCAGACAACAAGGGATTCCCACAGCTCCCTGAGATAGAGTTCTTCATATTTCCAGCAATCACCTGCACACGAAGCGGAGTACTGCCTTGCTCGTGTCAAGACTCCCATTTAAGTTTAGGGAGGAATATAAAACCCGTTCCCGTTTTCTTCCGAGTTGCAACGTAACAGCGCAAGTTAAAGCCAAGGAGAAGTCACAGCTTAGTTGTGTCCTCCTGAAGTTTACCAGTTTCTGCCATTCAGGGCAAGAAGCTATTCTTCAGCTTTCCACTTCCACATCACCAGGGCTCGTGCATCCCCTTCTCCCTCACCACGCTATCGCACAAAGAAGTTTCCCGTGCCAGAGTTCAACCTGGGACATCGTAGATGGCAGCAGCCAGCTCAGAAACAGGGGCTGCCCAGCACTGGCTGGTGCTGCCCGCAGCAGGCGATGAGCAGCACTGTGATACCTGCTTTGTCTCCCCAGCTGTGACACAGGACAACAGGAGTTTGTGCCCCACAAAGAATAGACACGTAACCTTCACGACCACGCACTACTAGCTCACAGAGTACATGTGCATGCGTTTTTTTTTATTATCATTATTGTAAACCAGGACATCTGTCACTGGATTGGAAAGTCGCATTGTCAATCTGTAGCTAAATTTCTCACGTCTGCTCCAGTCCAAGGCAGGATGAACCCTACTCTGTGGTTTTGCTGAAGGCAATCACAAGGCAGCATCTCTGTGATGAGCCTCAATTGACCTCTACAACCTCCAGCTGCTTACAAGAACTCGGCTTCACATTGCTGGCAGGGCCAAGGAACGTTTAGCTAGTCAGAACAATAAGCAGACAGCAGAATGCTGCCCTTGCCTGCAGTTAGAGCCTGCCTGCACAGCTGCTTGCTGCAGGGACAGCGAGGGCTCCTGGCAGCAGAGCACACTGAGCCACCCTGCACCCAGCGTGGAATGTGACAGCACTGCAAGCTGCTAAGCTGCTTCCCAGCCTCGCTACCCGGAATAGTTTGATAGGACAAAACCCTTGGAGAAGGGCATCCACTGCTGGTACAGGGCAGCTAGCAGGTCAGCCTGAAAGCAGCATCTGGCCAACAGCAATCAGGGTGTGCCTAATTAGCTGAGTGTCTTCCAAGTTCTAACCCCCTAATGCTCCTGCTCTGCTCTAACCCCACCCCAGGCCCCAGCTTCCTGCTTGTGCTCCAGTCCATCCCTGGCCCTTACACAGGGGTGTCCTGGGAAAGATGCATCTTTACAGCTCGCTTGCACTCCAGCTGCAGCCGTGTATATGAGCAAGGAAACCACGGCACACATTCCACTGGCAATCACACCGAGGAATGTAGAAGTATTTTCAGCTGGGCTGCTACAGAGCTCGTAGCCAAGAAATGCCTCAAAGATCATCAGCTGGGGCAGCAATCAGACTGCAAGGCCAGCACCCAGCGGCAGATGGAAGCAGCAGGGAGCGGGGCCTGCAGCATGCAGAACAGATTCACCAGCCCAAACACGTTTACAAACCAAAGTTTCACTACTCCCTTCATTGTGCTTTAATGCAGACAGGTCGCGGTGCAACTATCTCCTGCAGACCTCGCAATGTTAATAAAATCATGAATATTCAAGTCAGTGAGAGGGGAAAAAACCCACATCTAGTCGCTAAAAGCTTCCCAAGCACCAGAGAATGTTGTTTTCAGATGCTCAAGGCAGTGAACCTGGCAAGTTTTCAAGCTGCTTCTCGGAAGCTTGGAAAATGAAACCAAACATTCTTTGTATTCACCGAGACAAAACGCTTTGCTGATGGTATGCAAGTCAGAGAGGTTAATTAACAGCGTGGGCAAGGTTTTGCCAAGCACGCTTGAACCTAGGAGATGGGTCTAAACAAATCACGTGTATTCGCAGAGATCTGGCTGCTTCAAACATCAGCTCTGGCCCCAGGTGACGTGGATACGACACAAGGAAGAAGACAGCAGGACAGCCACGTGTTCCACCTTCAGTACAACGCGGATGGGAAAGGACTCTGCTTCACGAGAGCGGGATGAATGGGCAGGTTTGAATGAGCCAGCCAACCAGGAGTGATGATGCAGCAGGTGTTAAGTGCTTTGGGATTCTCCAAATGGTTTTTCTCACCAGAAGAGGTGACAGCTAACTTGCCACAGAAACAGAGTGTTCTGCTCAAAGAAAGAATGCACTTCTGCTGTTTCCCAGCTGTACAGTGATCAGGACTGTGCCCTGGGGACCCCGAAATGCAGCAGAGCTGGCTGTACTGAAAAACATTTGTGTCACCTGCTGCCACGTGTCCAGGGCCCTGTAACCTAAGGTGGCCGGGCTACAGAGGCTCACGTGCTTCTACAGAAGTTGAGATCAGACCACAGACTACATAAGATAAAGAAGCATTCCAGGTGGATTGAATGAGAGCTCCTACCACAGAAGCCAGGAACTTATTCCTTTGTGTGAGCAGTGACAAAGCAGGACTTGCTGCTTCCCATGATGCAGCGAGCAGACCCTCATCCTGAAGCTTCCCAAAGCCAAGGGCCAATGAAGACACCGGCTCCAGGTGCTGCTACAGCAGATGAGCGTTCAACCCATTTGCCCTCACTGCCTCTGAAGCTGTTCTCATGTTCTGCCTTTAGAGACACAGAAATAGAACTCCTCTGCTTGCCCGTGATATAAGGTGTCAGGAGCACCAGCCACACGCACCTCGGCACAGGATCTCTGCCTCAGCGAGCTGCAAGCTCAGCGATCCCCTTTCACTGCAGCCAGTCACAGATTACTGGAGGGGAAAACAAAGCCGGCTTCGGCAGAGTCATGAGAGCCTCCCACAAGTCCTGCCCAGCTCTGGATGCCCTGCTGCTCAGCCCTGGATGCCCTGCTGCTCAGCCCTCCTGCTGAAGGCTGCCTCTCCCCCACAACAAGGCCACGAGAACCTCGTTCTGGAGAAGGCTCCTGCTCTCTGCACCTGCACGCTGTTTTGTGAGAGGTTCCTTCAGCAAGCTACAGGTGGTTTCACAAACATTTGCCTTTAGCACCCGGCAGAAAGCGTACATCCCACCCCCCTCAGTGCCACGATGCCTTCCAGATGGGAGCTGTTGAACCGTGGGTGGAAAAAACAGGCTGATTCAGCTCATCACATTTGGAAGATGCAAGTGTCTCAGGTGCAATTAGGCTGCCTGGAGGAAGTTAATGTTAGACTGCAAGAGGTGACCAGTAAAGGGACAAAGTGCTGCCTTCCCTGTGCGTGGCACGGGGGCACAGCACTGGAGATGTATTACAAAGCTTCAGAAGCCATTACACCCAACTTCAGTACGCTTAAAAATACAGTGTATGATCAGCCTCAAAAAAGTAGCTTTTAATAAAAATAGGGCACATTCTTAGAATATAAAGCATACAGTCTCACTTACTAAATGAAGGTCAAGTCAAATCAATGCACAACGTCATTCTCAAGGCAGGTAGCACAAGGCATTGTAATTATATAGAACGTAACCAATATTCACAAAAACAAGCTTTTCTTCCACAGGTGGCAAATACGCCAAATTAAGTCTAGACCAGAATCAAGAAACAAGGGTTGAATGCCTCCCCTACCCCCTACATTCTCAGTATGAAGTGCCAAGCATCTTAACGAAAAAGAACATGCAAACACTCATCGAGAGGTCAGAAGAGCTACTGAGTTTATGAAAGTTTGTATATAGTTTTGCTCTTCGGTTTTTCCAGGCTACTTCTTACTTCAACACCCCCTCCCCAGGCACCAGATAATTCTTCACATTTCATTTTTTCAATTCCCTTTTTGTCACTGTCCTCCTTCTACCTGAGGTGGAGGCGTTGGCTTGCCATTTAAGGTCATTTGCTGGGGTGGCTGATGCCCTGGAGGTGGCACTGGGGTGGTTTTTAACTTCTTGGTGTCCACTTTTAAAGGATGCTCTTCCTCTTCCTCATCTGAATCTTGCAAGCCGTATTTGGAAAAGTGTGCCACCTGCGGAACGAGAAGAACAAATACGTCAAAGCTCGGAAGCAGGGAGCCCAGCACCACGTCCAAGCAGCTTCTGGAGAGCTCTGAGGACGAGACTCCTCAACCTGAGTACCACTGCCACCCACGGAGCAAGGACGCGCTCCCACTGAACGCCTTCAGCCCTTCAAGTTTTGGCCAGTTCAGTGAGGACAGTTTGCACTGCACGAAAGGACTTGAGAGTTTAGCACAGTCTGAATTCAGTTCTGCGAAGACAGTAACTTCAGACTACTTCAGATCCCCCAGTCAGCTCGCAACGAGAACAGCAGCGTTACCTTGAACACCCAAGATCCGGTCTCGGGGCGGTACTCCTTGAACCGAGCGCCCTGCTTTCGGGACACGGATTCCAGCCTGCCCTCATAATTCATCTCCGCCAGTCGTTCTGGGCTTTTTATCAAGCCACGAGAAGTTTTATCCGTAGGCCAAACTCCATCTAAGGTAACTTCAGCTCGTCTGTTAGAGACGGACAAGAGCGTGAGAGACGGCAAGGTTTTAACGCAGGCTCCTGCAGCCCCCCAGGAGCTGAGCACTGGCCCTCTTGGTGGACTTGCTGAACCTCACAAGAGCTTTCTAACCAAACTCCTGCTTAAGAAACTCGTAGATACCCAGCGACCATACAGTGCTGCAACCTGAAGGCCCACTGTACAGTTACATATCCCAGGTTAGAGCACTACCTGTTGAGACCTTCCCCAATAGGGGGCTTCCTGTCATCGTCGGGGTAGACAATAACTTCTTTCCTGCGGATGTGTACAATGTCATCCAGATTCAGGTTAGTCAGATTTACTTCTCCTTCAAAGAAAATTGATCCATAGCCTGGAAAACAAAGACAGCCAAGCCTCACAGCTTGCCCTTGAATCGTATCTCCTGACAGACAGCTTAAGCTCCTGCTGCACTTCTCTCTTCCCCAGCTTACCACCGAGCCTGGTCTCAGCACAGAGCACAGGTGACTCCCACTTCCCAGGATGAAAATACTGAAGATGTCAACAACTTTTTTTACTGTCAATCCTCTTGCACTGAAAGCTTTTCGTACTGATATTGCCAACAAGTGCCAACCATACTCTCCATTTCACAGCACGTTTAGACCAAGTGTTTAAAGTAGTACGTGCTACATGGGTTTTTTAATTATAAAGAACACAGCTCAGGCTGAGGCTCTGTGTTAGAGCTCAGCTAGCTCCAGTGCAGGCAGGAATTAAGAGGGAAACAATGATCAGTTTTGCATTCTGCTCCCACAAGTTTCCCTTTCACAATCTCTCTGTTCAAGGACAGTGGGCATCCTAAAAGCTACAGATGTTTTGGCCACGTTCCCATTCCAGCTTTCAGAGCACGCACCCGCTGAGCACCATCAATTTGAAAGACTTCTCATTTTCGGTGTGAGCTGGTCACAGTGCAGGGGAACTGCTCATAACTGAACAGTACAGAACTCAGATCCGAATTCCACAGCTTTAAAAATCATCACTTCTAATGTAAATAACAGGAAATGCTTTAGGTGCTTACCTTTACGGCCTATGGTGAAGTCAGTCACGATACATTCATTTCTGTCATTGGTAAACCTAGCCAGCTCCTCCATGGATGGGATGGTGTAATAGCCAGCTCTTGTTAGAACAATGCCTGCAATGGGAAGAACACTGAGAACTGTGCTGATGGCAGAACTGTAACACTGCTGGTGTCCCAGCTGTCCAGGCTTGTGGAAGAAACAGAATGATGGTTCTACACAAACTGAGCAGCAGTGCAACAAAAGCAGAGAAGTGCCCCAATTCAGGAGCCACGGCAGGCTCCTGCAGCCTTACAGCCTGTCTGTATCAGAGATCAGCAGCAGATGTGCAGGCAAAAACAAAAGAGACACAAATACATAAGGCAACAATTGACAGGAATTCCTTCAGCTCCTCATTTGGGAGCTCGGGCACCTGCCGACCCAGACACAGCATTTTGCATTTAGCACTCTCCAATGCTATTTTCAGCTATTAATTTGTCTCACGATTTTCAAAATCCACAAGCAATCTAGAAGCATTTTGCATGCACAACTTCTTGCCACTGAGGCTCCTGAAAACATTTACTCTGCACCCATCACCTCTTGGTTTTGTAAGATGCCACGTATCAAATGAAAGGGTGAGAAAGTCTTTTCCTCTTCAGCTTCTCCAGACCACTCACAAGTTAATAAAGCTAAGACAGCCCTGCACCTCTCTACCTGAGAAGCTGGAAGTCTTAGTGAAGTAGAAGCGACCTGAGGCCTCTCAGCCTCCCCTACATTTTCCAGTTTTACTCCATGCTAAACCAGAATTGAAAGCACTGAAACAGATGCAACACATCCACGGAGAGGCGTAGCCATGGGGCCCACTCCTTTGCTGGAAACTTCCGAAATGCTCTTTGCAATGTTGGTATGAACCACGAGTCTCAACAGATCTAGAACTCCAAGTCTTCTGCCTGGACTGCAGACAACTGTCTGCTGTGGTAGAACTGCACACTGGGGCTTGCTGCTTCTCCCTTCCACACATCTCACTACAGCAGCTATCACAGAACTGGGTGACGAAATGCAACTGCTCAGCAACTCATCCAAGGAATCGTGCGCGAGGCACGAGAGGGAAAAACACGATCTGGACCCTCAAGACAGGAGGAAGCAAAACACAACAGAGGCACCGCTCTGCCCCCACCCACAGCCTCACCTGCAGGATGGACGTGGTGCACCGCCTCGGTCTCCTCGTCACGTTCATCCTGAAGGGAATCGTCGTGGAACGAGGCGTCCTCACTGCTGCCCTCCAGGCCGTTCCGCAGGGCGGCCCGCGGGTTGAGCGCCGCGATGGTGTCATCCACGTTGTTCTGGTGTTTGTGCACGCTGTTCTCGGGGCTCTGCGGGATGGGCTTGGCAATGGGGTTGGTGTAGAACTTGGTCACTTCGTGGTGGTCGTCCTCCTCCTCGCGTTCACCGTCTTGCCTGTGGTTTTCATCAGGAGGGACCGACAAGAAGAACCTGAAGAAACGGAGAACAAAGGAATCGCATTGCTTCGTTCTAACGGACTCACGTCAGCACTAAAATCCGGTGTCTTTTTCACAGAAGCCTAGAATGGCCTGGGTTGAAAAGGACCTCAAAGATCATCTGGTTTCAACCCCCTGCTGAGTGCAGGGTCGCCAACCACCAGCCCAGGCTGCCCAGAGCCACGTCCAGCCTGGCCCTGAATGCCTGCAGGGACGGGGCATCCACAACCTCCTTGGTCAACCTGTTCCAGTGCCTCACCACCCTCGGAGTGAAAAACTTCCTCCTAATATCTAATGTAAACCTCCCCTGTCTCAGTTTAAAACCATTCCCCCTTGTCCTATCACTCTCCATCTCTTTGTACAAAAAGCAAACGTTACTACTCAACAAACTGCAGGGGCAGCAGATTAAGGGAAGCCATTACTCATTTCCCTTTACTCTGCCCCTCTTGGAGCCCTCTGGCATTCTGCATCTCATCGGGGCCTCCCAGTGTAAGAAAGACACTGACACTTTCAACGCAGCCATACCACGAGGACCTCAGCGGGCGTGTGCCCCATAAGGGGAGGCTGAGGAAATGGTGTTGCTCCATTTTGGAGCCTGAAGGAAAGGTGTGGAGGGAAGCATAACAGCAGCTTTCCAACACCAGAAGACAAGAGTCAGGGTATCCACAGATATGCAGGGCAGGAAGATGAGAAACAACGTTCAAATTAAAACAAGGGAAGCAATGAGGACAGCCGAGCATTGGAACAGGGACAGAGAGGGTGTGGAATCTCCATCCCCAGAGATCCATACTGGATAAAGTCTTCAGCAACCCAGTCAGAATTCAGTGTTGACTCTGCTCAACAGACATCACCTCCCAAGGTCATTTCCAACCTGAAAGATTCAGGGATTCGAAGGCATCACACTCTTACAGACTTTTCTGCCCCAAACACAGTTTTAGAAGCATGGAATGATTAAGTCCTGCAGACACCGAGATCAGAGCAGACACGAAGATGCTACTGTTACAGCCACTCTAAAACAACAGCTTCAGAGCTGTCTGCTGTACACAGCTGCTGGCAATGCAGCTAACAAATGCTCCTGTCCTATTAAGAACCACCTAGGTTAGGACTAAGATGGTTAGAAAGAAAGTTTCTCCACTCCTGTAATCAGTTTTCACTTCTAGCAGCTTTCAATACAATCAAGAAGTTGAGCTACTCAGGATTTTTCTGCCCCCTCCACGGGCTGGGAAAGGAAAAACAAAACAACCAAGGGGTTAATGGGAACGATGGCCACAGCTTTTCAGAAGTTGGTGTACTGGCTGCGGCAGGGAGGGGACAGGACAGCCCAGAGCTTCCTCACTGCTGTCATGCAGCGCAATCTCAGTACTGTGACACATCTGGATTAGCAAAGCTGTTGTGGAATTCCCAGATTACCGAGGAGGACTAAACAGAGAAGGCTCTCCTCACCTCAGGCTCAGGTTTAGCATTTCCCTCAAGAAATGGCACAGTTTGTCCCTACAGGAGGCGAGGGGGGACATATCCACAGAAGTCATCCCTCTGAACTCCCCATTTTGGGTGCAGTGAGCTGGTATGTAGCCATACAGGTAGAACAGATGGCCAGTCTGAGAGCAGCTCAGCCTCCCAGAAGGTCAACTTGCTTCCCACAAATGGCTAGTATGACATCCCTAGAAATCATTACCTACTTTATTAACCATCATTTAGAGGCAGGAATAACGAGTTCGCACTTCTTTCACGTTTAAACACGCACATCACCCATCACCATACCTGTCTCCATTCTCTGGGTACTCGGATGGAGATGCCAGGTCATCGTTCTCACGATTGACAGGCGAGAACAGACTGCTACCGCTGAGGTTCTTCAAAACCAACTTTTTGATGCTCTTCCTGAAAAAGAAAAAGCAAAGAGAAATTGGGATACACCCACCACATGGATGTTTCATTTGAGTTTTCCAGGGACTGGGAACATCTGTGTAAGACCTGTTCCCACACTCAGGACACACAAAATCCTAAGAGCACTGTAGAAGACGAGTTATTAAAAGCTTTTTTTTGGAACCCCATGCTAAGCTTTGGCTTGTGAGTAAATAGAAAAAGCACAAGTAGTTGAAAGCTTCAAAACCCAAGTTCAGTAAAACGCAGTAATACCTGTTTTCACAGAACAGTGCTCTTCCAGCAGGAGCACACAACCCTGCACAGGAAGCCTGACCCACAGGTGCAGACCTTCTTCTAGCACAGGGACACTTCAGGAGCAAACTGAAGGCCACACCAGGAATCACTGCCTGCAGTGTGCAGCCCCAGCACCCCCACCAACCACAGGAACATTTTAAGCACCTGCTTTTCCTGACTTTCTTGTTCATTTGGTGTTTTTCAATAAAACACTAATTCCATAACCTGCTCTTTCCCTGCGAAGTGAGCAGATGTTTCAGCCTAAATTAAAAATAAACTAAGTTCAAAAATTACTTTTTTTTTTTTTAGTTTGAGCTTAGAGGCTCCTTCAGTGACTGACTCATCTTTCCCCGAAGTATTTCTGTTTGTTTAAATAAAAATGAAAACCACCTACAGCCCTTTTCAGTTTGATTGCCACCAGTGTTCCTAAGGACTGAAACCAAAAGCCTCAGTAGGACACATCCACAGCACTACTCCTCAATTCCAACAGAAACAGCTGTGAGTCTGACACAGAACCAGCATTAGGCCATCAAATCATCCACCTTCCTTCAAACTGACAGTATTAGCAAGCCTGATGACTCTACGATCTCAGCTGCAGGGAGCTGCACACTGTACAAACTTCCCTTATATCATTTCTAACTGTCTTCATAGAAGCTTCACTCCAATTATCACCTCACGTTACAGCTTACTTGCAGATAAGTTTAAGGTAAGCCTTTTTATCTCCTCTATAGAAAATATTTATCTCCATTTATCTATCTTCAATCCTCTTACTGCTATTCATACTTGAATCAGGTCACAAAAAGCGGTGGAATTCAAGACTTCCTCTGATCAGAAGAACTGAAGCGACGCTACGAGTTCTTCTTGCATCTCCTCCCTCCAAGATGCAGAACAGAAGAACTAACCTTGGCATGAAGGCACCGTTGGCCAGGGATGGCTCATCGTCATCCAGACCATCAAAGAGCTGGGATTTAGCAGAGCCAGCAGACTGCAGAGCTTTTGGTCGCACTCTGGTTGCTGGACGCGGGGTCAGTTTGTAGTGGGTGGGTGTTGTTAAGGCTTTCTGAGCTGCGGGGTTTGTCGGTTTCAGCCGCTGGGGAGAAAAAAAAGAAGCAGAATTGGAGTTTCCATATCATGTATTGTAAGGGGATGTGGAAGGCAGCAGTACCTGCTCGGTTAAGGTGATCCAGCCACGGGGCTTAGAGAAGTAAAAGACACGATGGGACACCAATAAACAAGGACAGACACAAAGCTGGCTGATGACAGCTAACAGAAAATGCTGAAGAGCAGAAGTCTCCAGTCACACGTCGATGGGCAAAGACACTAAAAGCAAAGTCTGAACTGGCCCTGCCCGGAGCTGTAACTGCTAAGCAGCAGGAAACCAAGAACATGAGGATTTTGGATATTCCAGGGAGACCATGCAAGCCTAAAGAATGCTTAGAGGAAGCTACAACGAAGGGGGACAAACTAAACAGGTATGAAACAGGCTGGCCGTGTGTACACCCCTATCAGTCAGTCAGTATGACTGTGTGACTGAGCCCTGTGCCTGATCACAACCATCTCTCCTTTCTTTTTAATATTAAAAACTTGAACTATCTTTCAGTGTCATCTCTCAGTTTAACTTGTGTGGGAGAATTCAATTGGAGAGAGATGAAGGAGTGAATGTGGGGCCAGCATCTGGAGTTGTCCTGGCAAGGATATCAGGCAGGTGAGTCAGCAGCTAGGAGGCCTCAGGATCTGGGCAGAGGTATTGGGCAAAGAGACAAAGCCAAAGCTCAAAAAAATCCACAAATGTGCAGGTGAATGCACAGAGCACGAGTCTGTGTGCTTTCACTACGGAGCTTCAGCCCTCGTCAGCCAAAGACAAAGAAGTGATTTGGCTGTCTCTGCTTTGTCTCTGTGAGTCCCCGTGGTGTTCTGTGTGGGTGCTGTTGAAGGCAGTGCCTTGGCTATGTAGGGTGCTGCCTCAGTGTGCTGTGTGTAGGCAGACACCTGCACCTGTGTGCCCGTGATCCATGCCCAGCCTCACAAAGGGCTGAGCCTGCACACAGGAAAGCAGCAGCCATGTCCTTCAGCCTGGGAAGGAGACCCCTGGGAGCACCGTGATGGCTTCCGCCAACTACGCAGGAACACTCAGCCTCCAGAACATGGAAGGACAGCGCTGATAACATCCCTTAGCCCTTACAATTCTGAGAAGTACGTTTAGTTGGTTTTTAAACTGATCAACAGGTCAGAAGCAAAGCTCAAGCAAAACGCTAGAAATTCGCCCAACACAGACAGTCACACAATGCAACTTGCTGCAGGAACTCCAAAGTCAAAGCAGAGATGTGTCAGAAGAAGTAAACGAAGCCCCAGGACAAGCAGTTTGTCCTGGAAAGCATTAAGAAAAAAAGCTAATCCTGCATCAGTACATGAATGGCATCATTACACTGCTCACTGCATACCTGAGTGAAGGAAGATACGACAGAGAGTACAATACATAAACTGAAGCCATTTCAAATCTTTCCCAGAACACTGGGTTTAATGCACTCACCTCTTCTTTCTTCTTTGGGTCTGACATGGGGTTTCTGAAAAGTGGAGAATCTCCAAAGGGGGAATAAGTCAAATTATTGAGGTGCTGCTGGAGGACTGCCTGCTGGGCAGCCGACGCGTTGGGATCTGTCAGCGCTGTAAGAAGAACAACAGTGTGCAGCAATCAACAGATTTCTTAACAGAATCAAGGTAGACAGAAGAAACAACCCCTCAGCCAGAGGATCTCCTCGCGGGAGTTCCACATCCTAAATTAACAGCATTCCTTTTCCCCCGCTCTTCAGAATTCTGAAGGAAGAAATCACATCCCGTTTCTTCCTTAGAATTTGGAAATGCGTCCGTTAAAAACTGAGAGTGTACAGAGCCCCAAGAGCAGGACAAGCCTGGCCTTCCAAAATCTTTACCTAGTATACTGGCTTTTTGAGGCATTAATATGTTAAATTTATGGAAAATAAAATACTCTTGGCTGCAATTCTGACGTTCCTGCTGCAGTGATCAAACACAGAGCCTCTTAAAAAGGCCTCTTAAATCTGTCCATCTTACAGCACCCAAATGTAGTTCCCATTAAGATTCTATAGAGATCACATTATGAAACGTTTAAGAGCACAAAGCATCTTATTTTTAATTCCAGGAACTAAAAATCTTTTGATCCACCCCTGCCTGCTCATGCAGCAGCAGCTCCTCTCTGACAATCTCACAGCCCACGCGAGCACGGAGGTGAGCTTCAGACAGCAGCCAGCTTTCATGGGCCCCTTCCTCCCACACAGAGCTGTGTGCCACCCCCTCCCACATCCCACTGGAAACCATTTTCCTGACACTGCCACCTGCGATGGGCTACAGCACCATGGCCACGTGTGCCACTCCTTGAGTGCTCAGCTCTGCCCAACAAGATGCAGCTGCAGCAGGAGGCAGGCACTGTGACTTCCAGAACGACACCTGTGACTGAATCTGCGCTCACTTGGTGAGTAGCCTTGGCTCCCCCAGTCAGAATGACAAAGGAAACTAATGCTACATTCCTCTTTTTAAAATTACCTACTGTCACTGCCCCAACCTGACTGCAGGGAAGCATCCTACCAAGCTTGAAAGGAAAGCACTAAAACATCTGCAAGCGTTAATAATGTTAAGTAGCTGTGAATTACACTCGAAAGAACATACACGTGACACGGAGCAGGGAAAAACACCAGGGCCTGCCTTGCTACTGAGAGCAGCAGCAGCCTCAGACACACACATGAGCGTTTGTTCTCCTCCACACTACCTGAGCAGGATGATGTATTTCCATGCTTAGACATGTTTGAAACCAGGAAGGAAGCAGCAGCTGAACTGGGGCTCATGTGCACTTACCCACAGCAGGCTGAGGGGCTCCAAAGCCCAGAGTAGCAGTTGATGTATTGAATCCTGGTGCTCCGAATGCTCCTGTTCCCAGCGTCCCACCAAGTTTAGGCTGGGTGTTTCCAAACAACGAAGTCTGTCCTGCTCCAAGTGCTACAACAGGAGAAAGCTCACTATAACACTTTGAAAAACTTACTAACCAATTTATCCCACACAGAACCCATTATCAAATTGCAAGAAAGACTCAACGTGTCCATGAATGCTACAGACGCTCCAGACTCACGCAAATCAGACTAAGAGAGATTTCAAGGCCTGCCTCCCATTTTCTGAGCCATTAGCCACCACCAGAAGTAATGCTGCCCACAGCTTCTCACAGGCCATTCAGCACAGAACTAAGCACAGCTGTGTAGCACTGATTTGAGACAGGTTCGTGACTTCAAGCCAAAGCTTCTGCACCCACTGCTGTATCACCAGGGTTAGCGAGCGATACAAAGACTTTATCAAAGTTTGAGGACTGTGCTTCAGCTGACAAGAACCAAGCCAGGAAACTGCTTACCTGTTCCAAAGCCTGTCCCAAGCCCTGTTCCCAGAGTCCCCGTTGCAGGCTTATTTCCAAACAAGCTATTTCCAGCATTGTTGGCACCAAAACCTTCAAGGACACAAACAGCAGTTCATTAATCTAAAGCTATAAGCAATGCAATTTAAAACATAAATAAGCATCAGCCACTCCAAGACAGCTCTGCCACAGTGAAGGTCAAATTTAACACACCATTCCCAAAAATGCATGTTAAACAAGCAGCAAGAAGGGACTTTAGTGGTAAAAAAAACATACATGAGTTATGAACATACAAGTAAAAACATTAGTAGAGAAATTCACTGTCTTGCTTTCTTAAGCTTTTTAATTTGTTACAAAATCCGATGTTTTATAAAGCCAGAAAAGACACTATGATGCTACAACAGGCAACAGAATAAAGCACATTTAGTTTCTTCAACTGCCTGCAAGGAACATACCCTCTGTATACTGTTTATACCACACACACACTTCTGATTCTCACTGAGAAAGCAAGCTCTGATTCAGAAGAGTGCACAGCTCCAAAACGCATCTCTAAACATAACCCAAATCTAGCACTAGACAGGCCAGATTTTAAACTGAAGGCTGTGAAACCATTCTGTGAATGGTTAATTCTGCGAGCATTCATCAGTGTGAGGACAGAATTAAACCAAAAAACTGCAGTTGCAAACTGACATCAGAAACGCCCTGGAACCGAACTCCACTTCTCCTGCACACTGTATTACTGCAAACCATGCAGGGAGATTAACACAGACACTGCAGCTGCTACTGTTCACTGCCACTCAGCACCAATGCACTAACGTGGCTGCCTTGCTTCTAAGTGCCTTGCTGAGAGCTATTTCCAAACAAAATGTGGTTACAAATGGCCCAAGCTCGGTCACCACCATGGAGCTGTGCCCGTTGCAGTGCTGCCCTGGCAGTCTAAGAGCTCAACAATTCCTTCCCTCTTTCTGGAAGATTGATATGGCAGAATAATCACTTTTTTCAACTGTTTTTGTAGACAAAAAAAAAGGAGATGCCGGGATCTCCAACGTTCTAAAACCAGCCCTGCTCCCTTTCAGGAACACAGTCCTGTTGCTCTGTGGCAGGAGACAAGGGAAGGCTGACGTTGCCTTGAACAAGTACACGTTTCTCCTGCCTGACCACACACTGAACAGCCAACACAACATCAGCGTCAGAGGCAAACATTAATGCAAGATCCCGGCCTTCAGAACCACAGATTCTCACAGAGTGAAAGACAGCAGCTATCAGTGAAACTGTTTCTTCTCTCTCTTATATATTATATATATATATATATCTTATATCTGCCATCAAACTGCAGGTATCACTGTTTTTATCCTATGTCCCTGAGCACTCCTCTGCAACCAGATGGGTCTAACAAGCTGTAGATACACAACATTGAATAAGTTCTTTGATTTCAATAGCTCTTAATTACAGGTTACACCTCCCTAAGCACTAATTGAAATAGTGGTACTTCTACTTAACCACCTACGTCGTAAGTCAGGGAGCACCACAGAGGAAAGGTACAAAGCAGGATCCAAGGCATTCCTCTGCAGCAACCCATGGGAAGGAGGGCTTACCTGAGGACTCTAACACCCAACCACTCAGCATGCGACATTCAGCAGCCAGGTGTGTGGTATATGCAGTATAGTTTTTAAGTGATTGAATCCCACTTTTTTTTATATGTACCAAAATTGGAAGTGTTTGTATTGGTTCCTAAAGTCAGGGTTGGTTTGTTACCAAAGAGCCCGCCGCCCGTGGTTGTACCAAACGAGGTACTGGTCGTGGTGGTTCCAAATCCAGCAGGCTTGCTACCAAACAGGGTCTGGAAGGAAGAAAACATGAATTTGGAAACCTGACAGCACGATATTAAAAGAAGCGTATAAAGTTACACTGCAGGCAAGAAGCAGAACTAAAGCCAAGCACAACTCCAACCACACAACCCCAGCTCCCAGCATGGCGTCACGTGCAAGCCACACACACTAGTGTACAGCAACCTCCTTCTGGAAGCAAAGTTTTTCACTCCTCTAGCCACTCCCACAGAAAACACATTAAAACCCCAATACCTGGCTATCGAGAATCAAGTTCATTCTCAGGAAGGGAGCACCAAAATGTAAAAGCTTGTGCTTTTGGCAGTAAGCAGAGGCACCCCCAGCCATACACAGGCAGGTGCTCGCTCTCCCTGACTGTCCTGCATCACTCAAGACATTACTAGCTCTATTGACTAGCTCGATTTACAAGAAACTCCACTACTTTTGCACCTTAAGTATCTTAACTTGGACAACACTGCTTGGAGTGAGGTCAGCACACAGTAAGAGGACTCTAGATGCCATTTCATTTCATTTTAATTTTTTTTTTTTTTTTTTTTTAAAGTGTGAACGTACCGAACCGCCAACACCAAATCCCGTGTTCGCTTGTCCAAACAGACCGGTCCCGGTTCCGAATGCAGTGCCAGCATTTGTGCTGGCAGCTGTTCCAAACAGGCCTCCGGGCTGCGAGGGCTGCGTGGCCCCAAAGAGACCCTACAAGAAGGAACTCCGTTAAGGTAACGCCTCGCGCCGATGATGGAAGGCAAATATAAGAAGTCTGTTAATAAACCAATACTGCAGTGCTTTCCCTTTCGATGGGGGGGGGGGGGGGAAAAGGCAGGTGAAAAACATTTCAGGAGCTTCATTCATTCAGGGAACTGGTTACTAAAAGGAAAACAAAGGAATTTGTGCTCCATACTGTGATTTCCTCCCCTCTCTGAGTGATGAAGATGGGAAATAACCATTCCAGCAGGTTTTCTGAGAGAAGTCGTGGCATGCCAAGAAGGAATATAGCACATCCGTAGCCAGAGCTGCTGGCTATGCAACATGTTACAGCCATGTAGTCTCTCTCTATCAGATGAGCCCACCAATTATGCTCATTAACCATCAGAAAGTACAGAAGTGTTACTAAATTTCCACAGGGTGTTCACAATCAATAACAATGAACAGAATTTTATCAGCGGCGTGAATATGATTGGAAATACTTGAGCTGATGAGAGCAGACACCTTCAACAGAATGGGAACAGCTACCTGTGAAAAGCTGCAGGCTTTTATTGTCAACTGTGAGCTTCCACTATAAATGAAGAATTCTGGTTGGTAAGAAGCCCCTCAGCCAGAGAGCAGCATTCAGAGCTTTGCATTCTAGTTCTAAGGAAGCTGTGTTATAATCTGAGGAAGACCAGGATCACCGTATCACAGCCTCCCCCGTATAGCTGGAATAGGCATACCACAACTCATTAAGGGTGTAAACAATTAATCTTACCATCGTGCTTGTGTTTGGCTGTCCTAGCGTGCTGGTATTCCCAAAGGGAAAGCCTGTGTTCTGCGTCGTCGTGGCCTGACCAAATGGTTTGTTAAACAGACTCGTAGTTTGAGTCTGCTGGCCAAAAAGTCCCCCTGTCGTTCCTGTTCCAAAGCCAGTCGTACCTACAACACAAAGAAGGTGGTTTAAAAAAAAAAAAAACCTCGAGTATTTATCCAAATCCACACTCAGAACATTCAATTTAACACCCTGAATTACCAGCAGATTTAATATGATAGACATATCTGACCAAAAAGACACCATTTCTCATATGGCCCACTTGTTACTCACGGGACAAGGAAAGCTGTGGCACCTGCAGGCGAACAGAGCCACCTGGGCAGGAGGCAGCCAGAGTTCCCTACGCTGATAACGGGGTTCTGCAACTCCCACAGCTTTGCCCATGGAAGAGCTCTTGCTTCTTCTCATTGACAACTCTCCTCACTATCTCTGCAGAGCTCTCTTCAGAGCTGGCCCCAGGGGAAGCACAGGGAGCCCAGGACAGCCTCACCAGGCAGGCTGCACAGCCAGCCTCCTGCACAGTTACCTTTCTCAAGGACTGCAGCTTAGGTCAGCCCCCACAGCAAGCCCAAAGATAAAGCCCAGCAGGGCCTGCCATTAAGGACTGACAACTTGAGAAGCAGCAAAGAATTGCTTCTGTTCCCAGCAGGTGTAGGGTTTTCATCTGTTTACAGTCTAATTCATAGAATCCTAGAATGGCCTGGGTTGAACAGGACCTCAAAGATCATCCAGTTTCAACCCCCTGCTGAGTGCAGGGTCGCCAACCATCAGACCAAGCTGCCCAGAACCACGTCCAGCCTGGCCTTGAAGGCCTCCAGGGACGGGGCATCCACAAATGGTCAATTCCACAAATGCAAATACCTACTTACATCTAAGCTTATGGCAAAAAGCTGATTGCTTTGCATACCAGTAAGATTTACACTCAAACTTCTCAGGATTTATTTTTCATTTAGTTCAAGAAAGTCCACCGAGTGGTGAGCCCCAGCACCCTGCAACTGCCAGAGATGCAAGCACTTATCTACATGCATTACTTTACATCTGGCTTTTATTTTCCATCCAAGAACACTCAAACAAATGGCGTGAAACCAGGCTGGCACAACGTGCAAGGGTCTGCAGAACAGCTCCTGGCAGTCTCATTAGGTTACTATAAACTTACAGGTCCAACGCTAGGGAATTGATGTTCACTCATTAGTGGAAGAACCACCCTGACTTTATCTTTAACCCACTGATGCTATCCCTGCTGTGCACAGCAGCAGTATCCTGCTGGTTCCACTTCCAATAGCTTCACAGTCCCCTGTGAACTAGCTGATGTCCTTGTAAAGAGATGCTCTAAGGAACTGTCAGCCAGCAAAACTTTGGGGATGCACAAGAAGCGTACAAACCCTGAAGAGCAAGTCAATGCATATTTCTATGGCAAAAATATGGAATGTTGGTAACACACCTAATCAAACTCTAAGCTCACACCAGCGCTTCCTCATCCTTCTCATCGCTGGATTTTAAATAGCTTAATAAAGCATTCATGTGTCCAGTCACAGTTAAGACAGCATGTGGGTGGTACTTACTAGTTCCAAAAGCAGTTTTATTCTGTCCATATGAGAAGCCTGTATTAGTGGTAGAAGAGCCAAAAAGTCCTGTAGCTGTACTTGAAGTAGCAGTAGAAGTCCCAAACAAGCCTGTAGTCGCTCCTGCTCCCACAGGATTCGAGGGCCCTTTCCTATTTGCCATGTAGTCTTCTAAACGCAGCTCCTAGTAAAGGAAAACCCACTTCTCTTTACAGGTTCTTTTTACACAGAATAAGGTTAAAGCCGTGTCACTGGTATGCTTACACACAGCCTGCTCCAGCATCAAGGTTCCACATTTAAAAACTGCATAAACAAGACCTGAGCTTTGATGCATCACTGCAGTTCATGCTTGGGCTTTGATTTTACTACTCTAAAGAAGCCCTCAGGAAACCTGTTTTCAAGGATCAGCTACGCCAACTGGAACAGAAGGGCTTCACGGTTACATCCTTGGGAGCATTAGTTTACATTAAACAACTGAGTTTTGTCTCGGGCTCTGCCATTATCTCATCAGCACAGGACTGCTCCCAGCAGGATCTCTCACCCCCCTGATACACGGCGGGATGGAATTGCAGCTCTTCAGAAACTGCAGTGTACCCATTAAAAACCAACCCCAGTACGATGATGGGTTTTGTTCTGTGACACTTCTGTGGATGGTGTAGATACTGAAAGCTGTGTTCATTAGTAAGCACGCCCAATACTTATCACAGTCAAAAAAAAAGCTCTGCCAGAACAACACTAACAGCCACACCAAATAAATGCGTAGGAACATTATCGACTGACCTCAAGAGATTTGCTTTCATACTCCTTCATGGCAGTAATGCACTGGTGCTTGGTATTGATCGTAGTGCTAACTCCAGATTTGACCATGCTATCCGTGCCGGTTGGCGGCTGCAAGAGAACAGGTTAAGTTATCAGAGCTAAAAGCCAGAGAGATTTTTATGGATAGGTTTAGCTGCTTCTAGGCAGATGCTGTAAAAACCTAGACCTAACACAGGCACTGAAGCAGTGTACACCTGGTATCTTTACAGCTGTAAGAAGGCGTGCTCAGTGGCAATCAGCAGAGGAATTTACCCTACTACCACTGGGAACAACGCAGCGTCATCAGTTTTCGGTTTCGCTTTGCTCAGTAGTTCACTGAAGTTCAGGACACACATCCCCAGCTGCGCCAAGGGATGATGCCATCCCTGATGTTTTCAGCTCTGTTTCCGTCCCACTGGCCCAGGAAGAAGCACACAGTGCCACTCTAACACTGCCCGAGCTGATAGCACAGCTGTGCCTTCAGCAAGACATGCCAAGCAAAGCCCTGCTCCATGGGAGCAGCTAACGGAACTCCCAGCTCGCTTCATTCTCAAACTGAACAGATACTGGGGAGAAAGCAGCCTTTTTGGTAGATAGCAGTTACCCCATTTCCAACAGCTCTTCTTCCAGGCCGTCCTCCATTTTCAACTGCCACGGAACCTTCAAGGACCCCCCCCCCTTAAAGGGAACTCAACCAAAAAACTCGCAGGGAATCGTTATTCAAAATTTCAGTTTACATTGCCAATGCCACGGTGACTTGTAAGAGCATTTATTTTGACCCACATTCCAAAATAGGTTCAGCTGTGATCACCTCGAGCTCTGTGGCACCTCCTGCCTGCCCGGAAGGCTCACCCTGTAACACAGCTGTACACCTTAGTTCAGGGTGTTTAGTTCAGAACAAAGAGGAAGGCTGGGTCTTTGGAGTTAAATTACACACCCCACTTCCACTGCAGCAGTCTGACTAACAGGGTATTTTCAAGCAATTTCAAAACACTGCAGACCTGCACATTATTATTATTTTTTTTTAAGCTCGGTGACGTAGAGCATGCTTTGCACAAACAACTGCAGAATGGTTTCCTAAAGCAAGAGGTTGAATTAAGAAGGTGAAACAGAACTTACATTGAACTTAATGGTTGTGCCAGTTGGAGTAGCAGTAAAACTGGTCGGGCCAAAGAGAGAGCCAGATGTATTTCCAAAAGGATTGGAAGTGGTGTTAGTGGTTCCAAAGAGACCTCCACTGCTGGTACTTGTGCCAAAGTCTTAAGAAAAAAAAAAAAAGGAACAAACAAAGATCAGTACTAAAACAAACATTAATGTACAACTGAAAGCCAAATATTCAATTTGAATCAGAAAACTGTTTGGAAGTGAAATAAGCTGCAAGGGAAAAAAATAAATACAGCAGTGTTGGAAACCTGTGGTCTGCTAACACAGTGCAGAAGATCCTCCCCTAACTCATCACCCCAGGAAATAGCAGAGTAACCTCAGCCTCCAGTTTCATCCTCCCCCTGACAACAATGCCAGGAGATGGATGTGCACAAAGGCAATCAGGGAGGTTTTCCTTTTTTCACAAGTTACTGCCTCAGGGCACTACACAAGTGCTAAAGGGGCATTTCAAACATTCCAGCACCAGAAGCAAAACCAACCAGAACTACTCAACAAAAGCAGAATAAAAAGCTGAAGTCAAATAGAGCCAAAGGCTAGTTAAGACTAGAAATGCCAGTTGGTTACTATGCTTGAATTAGTTGAAAACTCATGGCTAGAATCACAGCTACAGATTTTGCAGGGTACCACACTGGCACCTACTGTGGACCATAACAATGTAACCAAACCAACAAAGCTCCACATTAACATTTGCACAAGGTCCACACACACACATCCAACTTTCTGTGCTCTTCAGTCAAGCTACATCAGCAACACTCAGGAGACACAAGAGCTTTACTCACTCCCGAAGCCAGCAGGCTTGCTCTGTGCAAAGGCATTGTTCTGGGATGAGAAGAGGCCTCCACCAGTGCTGGTGGTTCCGAACAGGCTGCTGGACGTCCCGGTGGATGTGCCAAACCCAAAGCCAGTGCTTGTGGAGGAGGTGGCTGGCTGATTAAAGGCGTTCGAACTGAAGAGGCCTCCTGAAGACAGAAACAAGCAACGCATCATTTGCCACCGTTGAACTGCTTGAGTTTCTGGTGTTTTTTTTTTTTTAAAGTAACTTATTTCAGGGCAGAGTTCTGCCCACAGCCCTAACGCTGCAGTACCTGGCTTTGCCTGGGTGCTCCCAAAGAGGCCTCCAGTGTTGTTGTTCGCCCCAAAGGCCGACGTGCCAAACGCTCCCCCACCTGTCGTACCAAAGCCAGCATCTGGAAAATCAGCACCACAGGTCAGACAAAAGCACATTCTAAACGCGTGCACTAGAAACGAAACACAGTTATTGCCTTCCTAACTTCCAAACAAAAGTCTGTGCGTGGCCAGCTTGCTTCTCATCACTGCCAAGCGAGTTGGACAGCCTACAGCAGCACCCTGCTCCCACCACACACAGAGAAACTCCCCCTCTGTGTGATCCTCAAGCTGCACTTCTGTGAAAGAACACACCAAGCAGTGAAAAAAGAATCAAGCCTACAAATTCGGATGCATTACTTACTTTGTCCAAAAGTTGATGTTGTTCCAAAGCCAGTGTTTCCTCCAAATGGAGTTCCAAAGGATTTGTTAAACATTTTCAGTGTGTATCAGTTTTCTTTCCTTAAACCTGGAAAGAAGAACTCAGTTGAGCTTTCAAAGTAAGCTTTAAGTGACGTTTCTCAACTTTCTTCCTGCTGATGTAAGCAAACTGAGTATGTAGAATCATAGTGAGTACTTAAGGCACCAGATGCACGACAGCATGATTTAAGTCTCACTAAATTTCAAACAGCCAGAACCCCTTCAAAGACAAGAGCACTGCCACTTCAGTAGCACCACAAGGGAGCTTCCTTCCATCCTTAACGACCTTTCCTACACATCTCACACGCTGCAATAACCAACCAAGGCAACCAGGCTCCCCAGATCCATCCTCTCAACAGTTCCCCCTCGTACACCTAGCACAAACAGTGCTCCCCACATTTCCACATTCGACCCACGTGCATTGCACGTTTTTGC
Source organism: Numida meleagris (assembly GCF_002078875.1). Lineage (NCBI taxonomy): Eukaryota > Metazoa > Chordata > Aves > Galliformes > Numididae > Numida > Numida meleagris. Next base: position 192,753,114 of record NC_034409.1, on the reverse strand, counting down.
ACAGCCATCTGCACACCTCAGAGCCCCCCAGAACACGCCCAGGGATTTGCACTGCGCTACAGGCATGTCTGTAACGAGGCCAAGATTTGCCAGGAGGAGTTTTCTGTTAGAACCTACATTTACCTACTGCTCCAAGCACGAGTAAATGCGCTGCACAAGAATTACAGAAACACATCTTCCTCCAGCTCCGCTTTCATTGCTTGCTGGGCTCACTAAGACTTCCTTAACCCAAATTCCTGAACCCTTCTATGCAGCTGTTCACGGGGCTGGGGTGTGATGTACCCCTATACCCCCTGCCATTTTATCTAAGGGTAGGTTTAGCAACACTACCTCCAATCTTGTTTCCAAACGCAAGCACAATACTACTGCTTTTTCATCAAGAACCAAGCTAATCACAGAATCACAGGGGGCTGAAGGGCCCCCAAGAGATCATCGAGTCCAACCCCCTGCTCTTAAAGCAGGTTCCTTACAATAGGTCACACACGTAACGAAACCACAACGGGTCCTCAGCAGCACTACAAAGAAAACTGTAGTCCCTTTCTGCACTGAGACCAAGAGCTACTCCACCACTCAGTGCTAGCAGGACTGGCCAAGATACAGCACTGCAGATCCAACACATCTTCCCCACAGAAACCAATGAGACACAGCTGACGCCAACACTATTTACAAAGCACCGCTTACCACACCAGGTAACTGTTTCACGTAACGCCGTACTAACTTCTAGCTTTTTTTCATTACTGCTTCCTTCAAGCTCCTCTAGCAGCTGAACGCACAGGACAGGGAGAACCGCCTTCCCAGCATCACCTACGCCGTCACTACCAATCCAAACAGAACTTGAAATCCAGGCCCTCAGCTCCCACCTCCCCGCACGCCGCATCTCTGTGCTCATCCACACGTTACTGGAGGGCAGGACAGCACAGAGCACATCAGCAGAGACCGCCTGGGCTGAAGAGTAACTAAACATGCTTCGGGTAATCGCCAGCCGCTCAGGGCAGCAGTAAATCCAACCAAAACCGCGCGCTGAGCCTCCCCCCTCACACGCTCCCTTGCTGCCGTCCTCACGTACATCAGGAGTACTTCAAACAGAACACTGCTACAAACAAAGCCAAAAGCTCCCGGACAGGGCACCCCAATCCCGGAGCCCCACGCAGCGCCCGTTGCGCGGGACGCAGCCCCGCACCCAAACCCCGCTCCCGTTTCCCAGCCGCCTCCCCCCGGGGCAGTTCCCCTCACAACGCTCGGTCCCGCAGCTCTCGCTTCCCCTCCCCAGCTCCGCTTTACGCGATTATCCCGGCAGCGGGCGGCCCCCAGGCCGCGGTATCGCCGCCGCATCGCGACAGCCCCCGCTCAGCCCCGCGTCCCGACCCTGGGCCCCAGCTCCCACAGCCACGAGCCGGGCCCGCTCTCCCAGCCCCCGCCCCGTTCCTTCGCGTTCACCCCCGCTCTCAGCCCGCTCCACCTCAGGCCCGCAGCGGCCCAGCTCCCGCGGCCGGTCCGGTTCCCAAGGCGGCCCCGCGGACGCGAAGGCCACAACACGGCCCGGAGAGTCCCCGAGCGGTCCGGGGACGCGGAGGAAAGGAGAAGGGGACGCGGAACTCACCGCCAAAGGGAGGAGAGCGGCGCGGTCCGGTCGGGTCCGGTCCGACCCGGCCCGATCCAGCCTCGCCACTCCCGCGCCACCGCCTCACGCAGAGGAAGCTGCGTCACAACCGCTCCGCGCGCCTCCCAGCAGGCCCCGCGCCGCGCCGCGCCTACCACCGGGATCGGCCCCGCCCCCGAACGCCCGCAGCTCATTGGCTGCCGCACCTTGGCAGTAGCAAGTGGACCCACCCACTCTCTCTGGTTCCTCTTTTCTATTGGCTAAAAGAAAGCCCAGCGCCGAGCACCGGTTGGTCCGGCCCGGGAAGGGGCGGGGCTGATGCTGCGGAAATGTCCAGAACACCCGTCTCGCCGCGCCGCCCAGCATCCGGGGCGCCGGGGGCGGAGCTTCTCCGGCCCGCCCAATCACAGAGCTCCTCGGCTGCTTGCGTGTGCCGCGCAAAGGGCGGGGCGCGTTCAAAGAGTCCGCCAGGCCGGCAGGGGGCGTCCCAGGTGGAGGCTTCGGGCCTCTTAGGGCCGGGTCCAGGCCTGGGCCTGGTGGGGTCGCTCCGGGCCGGGCCCTGAGTGGCGTCCCCGAGTGGGGCCCGTGGCGGTTCTCGCAGTGGTGCTTCGGGGCTGAGCCCGAGGGTGCCCTGGGGAGGAGCTGAGGAGGGCTGGGGGGAGGGAACGGCAACGGCAACGGGGTGGGGCGAAGGGGAGGAGGGATGAGCAGGTGCGGGCGGCGGCCTGTCGGAGCAGGAAGGGGCGGGGGCGGCCCGGGGCGGGCATGGAGGAGCGCGGAACGGTCTGAGCCGTGCGGGGCCGGTGGGTGTGGGGCGGTATTGGGGGGCACCGGGGGGACACTTGAACAAGGGGGGGGTACCAGACCTTGGGGTGATACCGGGGGAGCGTAGCGCCTGGAGGTGGGGCATCTTTGGGGCCTCGGAGGTGTGAGGGCGCTGGGGCGTTCCCTGGAGCGCAGGGGGCTCCGGGGCGCTCGGTTTGTTCTGTGCCCCGTTCGGGTGAGCCCTGGCCTGTAGGGACGTAGGGATGATGTACCCACAGCCCCAGTGTGCCCTCTGTCCCCGATGGGACAGCGCTGTGTGGGGCAATGATGCCTCGGTGCTTGCTGGGCCAGCTGGGTTCCCACTCTGCAGCTCATCAGCCCAGTGCCGGCCCTGCCAGCTGCATTCAGGCAGCCCATCCTTCATTCAGAGCTTCAGCAGTGGGGCTGGCCAGGCAGGGGGTCCTGTTCTGCCCTCACCTCCGTGGCTGCAGCTGCATCCCTAAAGCTTGCATCCCGCAATAAATAAATCCAAGCAGTGCAGCAGACCCTGATGTAGTCACGTGGCTTGACATCACCGTTCACTGTACCGTGGCAGCAGCAGCAGGCACCGAGTGGGCTCCTGCCCTGTGCCCCTCAGCATCAGCTCCTTGGGCTGCAGCCTGAGGTAGGCACTGCGGGACGTGACCCTGTGTTGCCCTTGGTCCCGTTGATAATTGGCTTCCACGGGGATTGTCTGCGAGGAGGATTTGTCCTAGAGCCCGAGGTGAGGGAGGAAGCCAGTACTCAGCATCATGGCCCTTTGCCTCTCGTCCCCAGGTGGAGGGAGCCAGTGTGGATGGCAGAGTTCGGCCATACACAGCGGAGTGATGGTTTGGGGCTGAAGTAAGGCACGTGCAGTGCTGGGGGCTGCAGCTCTGTCTGCCACAGCCTGAGGCGTACAGGACAAGCAGTGGTGCCTGAGAGCTGGAGTGCACCTGGCTGATGCTGGGACACAGAGCCAGGGGCAAGCTGCCAGGCTCGATAACTGGCCTGACCTGACCTGTCTGAGTTGTTGAGCAATGCATTTCTCGTGCAAGCTGAAGGCTGTGGTCCTGCAGCTTCCTTGAGGTGTGGTGTTGGCTGTGCTGTGCTCACGGGGCCCTGTCTGGGGCAGCACGCTGCAGTGTCAGCACAGCAGCTCTGAGCTCAGCTGAGGAAGGATCTGGATGGCTCTGCCCAGCAGAAATGCAGTCGCATGTCTCCCAGCCTCGTGGTCCAGAGCTGGAAGCGTGTCCCACATCACTGATGCTGCTTTCAACCGCTGGTGCCTGCAGCCAGCCCTCAGGCTGATGTGAAACACCAACCGTGCCCAGGTTTCTCCGTTTGCAGCTTGTAGCTTGGTGCATCTGTGCTGGGGGCTGTTGAGGGCTGTAGGACAGAAGATCCCTTCCAACAGGTGCTGTTTTCTTTCAGATCCATCAGCATGCTACAGGTACCGCTGCCCCTGGATCGCGATGGGATCCTGTTCCGGCTCCGTTTCACCACTCTGGCTGTTGGGACTGTGTTTTGCCCCCTGTTCGGTTTCCTTTTCTGCGTGATCTGGTCTCTGCTCTTCCACTTCCAGGAGACAACAGCCACCCACTGCGGGGTAAGTGACTTTCACCTGCAGCGTGCTGAGCTCTGGGTGCTGGCCTTGCAGTGGGACAGGAGCAGGCAGCAGGAATCCTCTGTTTCCTACCAAAGGTGCTGTGTCACCTTGAACAATTTGTTTGGTTTTATTTGTGATCCTTCTGAACAAGCAATTGAGTTTTCAATTTTTTTTGAAGTAAGCTAGAGAAGTGCAGGCTGGTTGGGCTGATGGTTGCACTGAGCAGATTGGTGTTGATTGCAATAAAGAATAAAACTGGTAAGGCTAGAGATAAGCATACTGTCATGCAGAAGAGTTACTCTTATAAGAGGAGTCACTGCCTCTCGCATGTGTTGGAGTTCTTCAGAGCAGTCACAAGTACATGCCTGGGAGCTCAGGGTGAGAGGGACAAGATGGATTTCCAGAATGCTTGACATCAAGTTCCTCAGCCATGGCATAAACATCAGTAAGCAGCTAGTGCAGAGCTAGGAAAGGAGGTGACCCTGGGGTTGTACAGGATCCGTGCTGCTCCTCCTGCCCAGACATGGTGGGGTCATGAAGGTGGGTGGTGATGATGAGATCCGGGAGCTGGAGGGGTGATGTGGGCTGCCAAGGACTGCCTGAAGCCTCCTGAGGGCGAGCTACAGACCAATGGGATCCCAGTGGTGACTGTTTTAGAGAAATGACATGTGCACATTGTCCCCTCCTCCTGGGACGTTGTCCTCTCGTCACAATACAGGCACGTTGGGCAGTGCAGCAGGGACGCTCTGAGGTGTCCTGCAGCTCAAGGTGTGGTGAAGTGAGGGCTCGTCAGCTTCAGCCTGCAGAGATGCCAGGATGAGAGCAGGAAGGTGGAGCCTCTGAGGTCCTGGCTGGGTGGGAGGGCAGGCAGGGACCCACCGTCTCCTGTGCCAGTGTGGGAGGCAGGGCACAACATGAAGGCAGTGTGTTTGAAACAAGTGAGAAGGAGCTGATTCCTCAGGTGAAAAGCAGTTGGTCTGAGGAGCTTCTGTCTCCAGGCTGTTGCTCCACGTGGGCACCATCAATACTGTCAAGAGCAGACCAAGCTGTATCAAGGACTACAGAGCTCTTGGAGCAGCTCTGAGCCTCCAGGGCACCTGGTGGTCTTGGCATCATCAAAGGAAAGATCTCTGAAGGAACCAGTCAAATCCACTGGATCAGCACTTAGTTGTGGTGCTGTTTTTGGCTCTTTAGACCACTGAACTCTTTTGTCTGCTGAGGACTGAGAGCATCCATCCCTCGGAGCAGGAGAAGAGCAGCATCAATTACAGGATGGTAAAGAGAGCTTTCAAATGAAGTTGCTGGGCAAGGGAAACCTCCATCCACGCCTCTCTTACTGGTTCAATGCCAGCATCAGCAATCGATGCCTAGAGCCAGGAAAGGGATCAGATGCTGGCAGGAGAGCTCCTGCAGAGCAGCACGTAGGAATTCCAGCCCCTTTATCCAAGAAAACAATTTCCTTAGGGGCTCAGCTTAAGCATTTCTAAAGGATTTCACACAGCATGAGAAATAACCAGGGAGAACTGGGAGTTTTAGATAGTTGAAAAAGAGTTAGCTTTGATCCTTCTAATTTCCTCCCTGCGCAGCTTGTTTACCACACCAGGTAATGCTGAAAGTCTTTTGCAGCCTACGTGGTTCTGTGATTCCATGGAATAGTTGTCCTACGTGGATTACCTCTTGCATGGCAATCACAACTGGCAGGGGACATCCCTGAGCCTCAAATACTTGGACGCCAGCTCATTCTGGAGCTGATGCTTTTATGTTTCTCCCTGAACATCGTCTTTGCCTGCTGCTCCTGTCAATTTGCTGTTGTTATGTAGTTTTGCTTCCCTTTCCTCTTCTCTCTCTGAGTTTGGGGATAGAATCATCAAATCATTAAGGTTGGAAAAGACCTCTGAGATCACCAAGTCCAACCTCAACCCATCCCCACCCGTGCTCACTAAACCATGGCCCTGAGTGCCACATCTACGCATTTTTTGCACACCTCCAGGTGACCCCACCGCTTCCCTGGGCAGCCTGTTCCATTGATGGGAAGACACGTGGGGTACAACAGCTGAATGAAGGGAAGGAGTGAGCGTTGTGGACATCAAGCTGAGAAACCTGAGCAGGGTTCCCAGCTCCCTGAGCCTTCTCAGTGGGCTGTGGCGGTGCTGGGGGCTGGATAGCCCTGCAGGATGCATCAGGGCTGCTGCTGTGTTATGGAATCACAGGGGTTGGAAGGGAGCTCTGGAGAGCCCTCAGTCCCTCAGGAGAGCACCCAGGTGGGTTTGGATGTCTCCAGGAAGGAGACCCCCACCTCTCAGCGCAGCGGTGCCGGGGCTCTGCCCCCTCGCAGCACACAAGTTCTTCCTCACACTTCCTCACCCAGGTGGAACTCCCTGGGCTGTGCCTGGTGCCCCTTGTCCTGGCGCTGGGCACCGCAGAACAGAGCCCGGCCCCATCCCCCTGCTCCCCACCCTTCAGACACTGACCAGCACCGTTCACATCCCCTCTGCCTCCTCTCCTCCAGCTGCACAGCCCCGGGGCTCTCAGCCTGTCCCCAGCAGGAGGTGCTCCAGGCCCCCGCCAGCTCTGCACCCTCCACTGGGCTCTCTCCAGCAGTTCCCAGTCTGCCTGGAACTGGGGAGCCCAGCACTGGGCGCAGTGCTGCAGCTGTGCCCTCCCCAGGGCAGAGCAGAGGGGAGGATCCCCTCCCTCACCCTGCTGGCCACGCTCTGTGCAATGCACCCTGGGTCCCATTGGCTTTCTTAGCCACAGGGCACCCTGCTCAACCATTGCTCAACCAGGACCTCCAGGCCCTTCTTTGCAGAGGTCCTTTCCTGCAGCTCAGCCCCAACCTACAGGTTTCATAGAATCATAGAATCATAGAATGGCTTGGGTTGAAAAGGACCTCAAAGATCATCAAGTCTCAACCCCCCTGCCAAGTGCAGGGTCGCCAACCACTAGACCAGGCCGCCCAGAGCCACATCCAGCCTGGCCTTGAATGCCTCCAGGGACGGGGCATCCACAACCTCCCTGGGCAACCTGTTCCAGTGCGTCACCACCCTCTGTGTGAAAAACTTCCTCCTAATATCTAACCTAAATCTCCCCTGTCTCAGCTTAAAACCATTCCCCCTTGTCCTATCGCTATCTACCCTCACAAACAATCGATCCCCCTCCTGTTTATACGCTCCCTTCAAGTATTGGAAGGCCACAATGAGGTCTCCCCGGAGCCTTCTCTTCTCCAAACTAAACAAGCCCAGTTCCCTCAGCCTTTCCTCATAGGAGAGGTGCTCCAGCCTCTGATCATCTTGGTCGCCCTCCTCTGCACTCATTCCAAGAGCTCCACGTCCTTCTTGTGCTGGGGGCCCCAGGCCTGGACACAGTACTCCAGATGGGGCCTCACAAGAGCCGAGTAGAGGGGGACCACCACCTCCCTGTCCCTGCTGCCCACTCCTCTTTCAATGCAGCCCAGAACACAGTTGGCCTTCAGGGCTGCCAGCGCACACTGCTGGCTCATGTCCAGCTTCTCGTCCACCAGGACCCCCAAGTCCCTCTCCGCAGGGCTGCTTTCAAGTATTTCTTCCCCCAGGTTGTATAAATACCTGGGATTGCCCTGGCCCAAGTGCAGCACCCTGCACTTGGCCTTGTTGAACCTCATTAGGTTCTCGTGGGCCCACTTGTCCAGCCTGTCCAGGTCCCTCTGGATGGCTTCCCTTCCTTCCAGTGTATCGACTGCACCGTTTCCTGGCTTTTGACGTGGCACCCTTGCTATAACAAGCCACGCTTCCCTCACCTCTCCCCGCAAACCCCTCTCTTCCAGGTCCCGAACTACCTGCCCTCCATCAGCGCTGCCATCGGCGGCGAGACCCCGCAGCGCTACGTCTGGCGGCTCTGCATCGGCCTGCACTCGGCCCCGCGCTTCCTGGTGGCCGTCGCCTACTGGAACCACTACCAGAGCTGCCACTGCTCCCACCCTCGCTACCAGCGCCTGTGCCACTTCAACCTGCTGCTCAACCTGCTCGAGAACTTTGCCCTCCTCGTCCTGACCTATGTGTCCTCCTCAGAGAACTATGGTACGTGGCTCCCTCCCACTCTGCACCATCTCCTGCCTGGTGAGCTTGCTCGTGGTTGCTGAGTTCTGTGGAAGTTAGGATTTATATGTGAAAGTTACATCTATAATGTGCTCCTAGCTCAGTTCTTTCTGAAATTCGTAGAATCATAGAGTGGCTGGGGTTGAAAGGGACCTCAAAGATCATCCAGTTTCACCCCCCAGCTGTGGACAGGGTTCCCAGCCACTAAATCAGGCAGCAGCTCAGGCTGCCCAGGGCCCCGTCCAACCCTGATCTCTGGGGATGGGGCACCCACAGCTCTGGGCAGCAATGCCAGGACCTCACCACCCTCTACGTAAAGAATTTCCTCCTCACATCTGGCTTAAATCTCCCGTTTCAAAGCCATTCCCATTTGTCCTATCAGAATCTGCCAGTGTAAAAAGTTGTTTTCCCTCCTGCTTGTAAGCTCCTTTCAGTTATTGGAAGATCACAGTGAGGTCTCCCCACACCTTCCCTTCTCCATGCTGAACACCCCCAGCTCCCTCAGCCTGTCTCCATAGAGAGCTGCTCCATCCTCTGAGCATCCCCATGCCCTCCTCTGGACCAGCTCCCACTGCCCCACATCCATCCTGTGCTGGGGGCCCCAGGCCTGGACACAGTGCTCCAGACGGGGCCTCACGAGGGCAGTCAGAGGGGGACAGTCCCTTTTGTGCCCGCTGCCCCCCCCCTCTGTTGGTGCAGCCCTGGGGACTGCTGCCTTCCAGGCTGTGAGCACGCACTGCTGGCTCCTGTCCTGCCTTTTGTCCATCAGGAGCCCCACGTCCTTCCCCACAGGGCTGCTCTCGATGTGTCCTTCTCCCATCTGTAGCTGTGTCTGGGACTGCCCTGACCCAACAACCGCACTCAGCCTTGTGGAACCTCACTGGTTCTTGTGTGTCCACTTTCTGAGCCTGTCCAGGTCCCTCTGGATGCCATCCCTCCCTTCTATTGCGTGACAGCCCCGCTCAGCTGGGTGCCATCAGCAAACTGCTGAGGGTACACTGACCCTGCTGCCTGTGCCATTGGTAGCAGTGCTGAAGAGCCCCTGGGGGACACCAGTCAGTACCAGCCTCCACCTGCACACAGAGCCATTGACTGCAGCCCTCCGGCTCTCAACTTCCAGCCAACTCATCCACCACATAACCCACCCTTCGAACCCATATCTCTCCAATTTAGAGAGAGGGATGTGATGTGGGGCCATGTCAAAGCCCTGCGTACATCCAGGTAGATGACCTCCTTTGCCCTTCCCTTTATCCACCAATGCTGTCACTCTGCTGCAGAGGGCCAGCGGGTGGGTTAGGCACCACCTGCCCCTGGTGAAGCCATGCTGGCTCTCTCAGATCACCTCTTCATCCCTCATGTGCCTTTACATGAGTTCCTGGTGGCTGAATTTCTGTGCCAAGCCTGCCATCTGGCTGTAGTGCTAGGTTCCCATTTCTGTGCTGAGGATGTGCTTAACGCTGCTCAGCGAAGCGAGAGCACTGCCAGCTCCTGCTGTCAGCACAGCCCCACTTCTGTCTCGTGGCCACGGCACTGAGATGGTTCCAGCCTACTGTCTCCTAGCAGGAGGGGGTCACAGCGTTTTCTGGGTTAAATTTCCTGTGCTGGCTTCAAGAGAAAATGAGAATCTTTCAGGTTACGTCCAAGCGTGTGCAGCGATAGGCTCAGAGGTGCCTCTCGCCCGCGGGTCCCACCTGAGCTGAGTGCAGCTACCAGCAGCGGTGCCCGGGTGATGGTGGCAGCAGGAGTCACCAGGTGGTGCTGCTGCAGAGGGCACGGAGCTGTCTGGGACTTAGTGGTGAATGCTGGGTCCAGCCATGGGGTGCAGGAGGGGTTGTCATCACAGAGCACTGCAAAGGGAGAGAGGACAGGGCTGCAAGGAGAGCGGGTTTGGAGCAGGGCTGAAGCTGGCAGGAGCGGGTTTGTCTCCTTGCAGGAAGGGTGAGGTGGGGCTGGAGCTGGTTGTGTACTGAGGGTATCGCCCTGCTGACAGCGGGTGAGGAGCCCGCTCTGTAAGCACAGCTGCAGCGTGGATCGTGAGCCTGCTGCCTGCCTTTGGAAACGGGCTGCGCTCCCCGGGCCCTGCAGTGATGCCATAGCGGGGCCTATGGGGCAGAGCGGATCTGGGACCCCAGTGGGTGCCCTCAGCCACCCGCACCCCATGCAGCTGCTGCTGCCAGAAGGGGTTCAGGCTTGTCACCTCTGCAGGGCACTGCCACGTCCTTACTCCAGCAGCCGCCTTCAGTGCTGCTCCCTTCCAGGGGCCGTTGTTCTCCTTCCCCCGAAACGGGGAAGAGAAAGAAGCGGGGGGGGAAGTGCGGTTCTTACGGTCAGGTGTCGTGGTTGCGAGTTCAGCCTGTGGGTTCCGTTCCTGGAGAAAAGCTTGGGGAGTGCTTTGTAAGTGCGTGCTTCTATTGAAAAGAAAAACATTTCACCCGGGATCGCGTGGGCTTTGTGCGTGGCTCCGGGTTTTGCAAACTGCCTCGCATCAGCACCACTGCAAGCAGTGCCGGTTCCAGCCTGCCCTGAAGTGGGTTCAGCATTGTGCATGAGGGCCTTGTGCCGGTCAGAAGGCTGCTGGCAGCTGTCGCCTGGCAGGTGAAATGCAGGAGCCCAGCAGGACGTGCTGGGCGGGCTCGCTCTGCCGTGCCTCAGTTTCCCCATCCATCCCAGGAGCTTCTGCCAAGCCTGCCCGCGGTTTGCAGCCACATGCAGCCGTTGGGGCTCCCAGACCAGGTGCCAGAGGGCAAGTAAAAGCCCTCTTTGGGCGAAGCTTCCAAATACATTATGCACACTCAGAAGTTTGCAGCCCCAGCCCTAGAGGAAGACACAAGGCATGGTCGGACAGCTGTCTTCCTGCCTTCCCCTTCTCTGCATGGCTGGGGCTGCCAGCAGGGCTGTGCCCGCCGCCCTTTGCCCCCCAGAGCCTCCCCTTGTACTTGTGGCTCGCTTCTGTGCCTAAATTTAACAGGAACCCTCTTGTCTTGTTGATTCAGCAATCCACGAAAATGCCTTCATCGTCTTTATCACGTCAGCTCTGGGCCACATGCTCCTGACGTGCATCCTCTGGAGGATGACTAAGAAACACACAGTAAGTCCCGAGGTACAGACGCTTTCCTTTCTTCTCTTGGTGCTGTGGTTGGGGCTGGCGGTGGAAGGGCTTCATCTGTTGCTTGCTTCTGAAATGACCAGATCTGGGTGGTGAAGGTATTAAAGATATGGGTGAATCTGGCTTACGGTCACCAAAATTCACTCTTAGGTCCGATTTACCAAAACAAACCGAGGAGGAATGTTTGAATTTCCTGTTCTGTAGTTTTCACGTGGAGCTGATGCTCGAAATGCCATCTTCTGGGGTCTGCATTGCTGCCCTCTTCCCCCTGCCTGGGGGGGTGCCCCTCTGGGAGCTGTGCTGGGCTCTGTGCTGGGGAGCAGTACTGCAAGCAGGGAACGGCTGCAGGCGGCTGTGGGTCTCAGTGCGGGCTCTGGGGCTTCTCTGCAAGAGGCTGCAGGCTTGGGGAGCTGCTGGTCACACAGCACATCAGGCAGAGGGGCTGGGTTCCATCACCTGGACCCAGCTGTGGTTGGTGCCTGGTTGGGTTTGGGGCGGGATAAGCCACGAGCAGCAGCGCAGGGCAGCGTGCTCAGCTTTGAAACTGTGTGTGCAGGAGATGTGCTCGTCTGTGGTGCCTTTTGCATGAGCAGGTTTGACTGGGGCTGGCTCAGAGGAGCTGGGTCCATACAGAGCAGAGTGGGAGCTGAGCCTGGGGCTGGGTCTGTGCAGGGCAGGATGGGTGCAGTGCATGGGGCTGGGTCCATATGGAGCAGGATGGGTGCTGTGCATGGGGCTGGGTCCATATAGAGTAGGATGAGTGCTGTGCATAGGGCTGGATCTGTATGGAGCAGGATGGGTGCTGTGCATAGGGCTGGGTCCATATGGAGCAGCATGGGTGCTGTGCATGGGTCCATATGGAGCAGCACGGGTGCTGTGTGTGGAGATGGGTCCATATGGAGCAGGATGGGTGCTGTACATGGGGCTCACTCAGACAATGGCCCAGTGCTTCGTGTCAGCTCCCACCTCGTGGGCTCTCTCTATCTTCCCCATCCGGCAGTTCTCCGAGCCGCTGGCCTAGCTGGGACGCCTGGAGGAGCAGTAGCTTCCAGCTGCTGTGCTGTGCTGCTGCAGAGCCCTCTGAAGATCCCATCCCGGGGCAGGGGCTCGGGGGCGGGCGGGATGCTGGGACACAGCTCAGCCCCCCCCAAGGGGAATGTCCATCCCTCGGTCACTGGGGCCTGTGGGGCTGAGTGCTTTGGGCTCTTTGTGGTTTTGCCACCCGCAGCGCCTCGTCCTCGCCGTGCCCGGCACCGAGCGGGGGTCCCCTCCCAGAGCATCGTCCCTGGGACAGAGCCGGGTGGGAGGGAGGGCTCTGGGGACATGGGGACGCTGCCTGGATGTGCTGCCGTGCTGGTGGCCGTGAGGGAGCAGTCCGCCAACCCCAGCCGTGCCCAAGTGGGGACAGTGGTGGAGAGGAGCCCCGCATGGGGCGGAGCTCGCCCGCTCTGTGCTGGTTCTTGCCCTGGATCAAACAGAACTGGGGAAGCACGAAGGCTGGAGGAGCCCTCCAAGTGCCACATCCCCACGGTTCTTCAGCACCTCCGGGGACGGTGACCCCCGCTCCCTGGGCAGCCAATGCGTTAACACTCTTTGAAGAAGGATTGTTCCCTGATATCCGACCTGGTGCAGCCCCGGAGCTAATGACCAGGCTCTTCCTCCGCCCCGCAGCTGAGTGTCCCCGTGCCGTGTCAGCAGATGGAACCGTGGCCCGGCGGGTCCCTGCGGCACAGAAACCGCGCGTGGACGGGCGTGCTGGGATTGCCCGAGCCCGCAGCCCCGCTTACTCCAGCATCCTTCCTGCACGCAGCCGGCGCTGCTGCAGCGCTGCCCTCCCACGCAGCCCTCGTCTCCGTGCCCGCCGGGGATTTCCCGGTGCTCCCGCAGGGCTGCGCGCTGCCCCGTCCTCCCGGCCCCGCCGCGAGCAGGGGAAGTTGCGCGGAGCTGCGGAGCCTCGCGGGGTTATTTTCGGGGAAGCTCTCCGGTGTGGGGCTGAGAACGGAGCTCCCCGTGGGCTGGGGGGGCCTCACGCCTCCCAGTTCTCCAGAAGGGGGAGAAGGACCCGGGGGTTGCTGGGAAGCACCTGGAGGACGAGGCGGCCTCTGGGCACCGCCAGCACGGGGTCGTGGTGTCAGGAGCAGTCCCCCCTCCAGTGCCAGCACAGGCTGCCGGGGGGGGGGTCACCATCCCTGGGGGTGTTCAGGGACGTGGGGATGTGGCGCTGGGCTGGGGGTGGGCTCGGGGGGCTTTTCCAGCCTTCATGACTCTGTGATCCTAGGAGGGGCAGGGTCTGTTTCGGGAACTTCATCTCCTTGTATGACAAGGTCACGCAGCTGGGCGGCGGGGAAACCAGCTGATGCTGTCGTTTTGGGTTTTGGGAAAGCTTTCAGTGCTGTTTCTCACAGGATCCTTCCTGACAAAAGGCCCAGCGTGGCACAGCCATCGTGCCATGGGTTGGACCCGAGGGAGCGGCCTGGGGCTGTGTTGGGAGGGTCAGCTGGGGTCAGGGCGGGCCCCGAGCTCAGGGTGTGCGGGACAGCGCTTTGCCATAGGGTCTGGGGGTGCCGTGTGGGGCTCGGTGACCCCTATGGGTCCCTCCCAGCTCAGGGTATCCCACAGTTCTATGGTAATCCTAGCAGCCCGTTCCCTTGTGCCGTCTGCCTCCTTGCTCCTGCGTGGCCGAGCCCTGGTCCTGCAGGAGGGCACCGCTCCCAGGCTCTGCCTTCAGCAGAGCGTGTGTGTGACAGGAATTGGTCTTGCAAAAGCCTCGCGTTCACCGGGGCTGGTGTTGCAACGGCCCTGCTGCGAGGGCAGGAAGGTGCTGGGGAACTTGCTCGCAATGGGGAAGTGCGGACGGTTTCCAGTTGCAAGGTGGCAAATGGGTAGAGAAAGGAAAA
>NC_034409.1:192735830-192736794 GCF_002078875.1 Numida meleagris | reverse complement strand
CCCCCCCCCCACTGCGGGCACCTCTGTGCCGTGGGCTCCCCGCACCCACCCAGGCCGGGGGCTCTGGGCCTGGCGGGGCCGTCCCTGTGGGGCAGGGGTTGTGGGGCACGGCCCACGCCGGGCAGGGGCTGGGTGCTGAGCCGTGCCCTCGCTCTCACCCAGGAGCGCAAGTCCTACAAGTGGAAGCAGCTGCTCTTCTTCATCACCTTCGTCACCTTCTCCATCGCCGTCTGCGTCTACTTCCACCACAACTGGTACTGCAGACCTGGAGGTACGGGCGGTACCGGGCGCGGGGCAGCCCCGGGACCCCCAGTGCTTCCCAGTAACCCGCTGTGCTTCCCCCGCAGCCTACACCGTCTTCGCCTTCCTGGAGTACGTGGTGGTCTTCTCCAACATGGCCTTCCACATGACGGCCTTCTGGGACTTCGGCAACAAGGAGCTGGTGGTGAGCTCGGTGCTGGAGGACAAGCACTTCTAACTGGGCGCCGCGGGGCTGCGGGCCGTTGCTCCCGTGGGTGCCGGCCCCTCGGCGTGGGCTGGGGGCTGCGGTCGGCCCCGCTTTGGTTCAGGAACGGGCTGAGCTCTGCGGGTGGAAGCTGGCGGCCGTGGCCCCGTCGTGGCGCGGGGCACGAGGCCGGCGGGCGCTGGCTCTTTGCAGAGGGCCGGGCAGAGCGGCCGCTGCTCGTGGCACTGGGCCCGTTCCCTGCGCCCCGCTCTGTCCCCGGGGCTGCTGGGATTCGGGGGGGACCCTTCGCCGACAAATCCCCAAAAAGAACTCGTGGTCCAAGGGCGGCCGGCCCGGCTCTCTGCGCTCGCCCCGTGGGCACATTGCTGCAGGGCTGGGGGGGTCCCGGGTCCCCATCCGTGTGTGCCCCCGTTGCACGCGGCAGCTCCCTGCAGCGCGTTCTCCTGGGTGTGGAGGATGAAATAAAGCACTGAGTATTTTTTTGTGAGCTCTCCGCGG
>NC_034409.1:192729867-192732657 GCF_002078875.1 Numida meleagris | reverse complement strand
GGGTGTGGGGGGGCTTTGGGGCGGGTGGGAGCCGGCGGCTGCGCTCCCCACCTGGCCCCTGGGACCCAGTGCAGCTGCAGATGTCGCTAAGGTGGGCGTGGGACACGGGACGTTGGACGTGGGGCACGGGGCAGCGGCGCCGGGGCTGAGCCGGCTCAGGACGTCAGGGCTGGGGCTCCCCCGGTGCTGCCCACGCCCCCTGACCTCATGGCGAGGGGAAGAGGAGCCCATGAGCTCATCCCAGGGCAGGGCTCCGTCCCGGCCCCCTCCGCCCGTCCCCGCCGGGTGCCGCGGCGCTCCGCATTGTCCCAAAGCGGCTGCGTCCCGGCTGGGGACTCCGCACGGCCCCGGGACGGGGACGGGGCAGCGCGGCCTCGCGGCACCACCGCCCACACCAGCCCCTGCCCCCCCCGTGTGCGGCTGCGGGGAACAAAGGCCGTTTGTGTGGGGCTGTGTCCGCCTGTGGGGCCGCACAAGGGGCCTCTGTGCACGGCTCTGGCCGCCGAGGTGACCCTGACCCACGGGGGGCTGCAGTACCCGAGTCCCCTGTACCCCCCGTCCTGGGGCCGTGATGGGGCTGCAATGGGGGCATCCATGGGGCTGCTGTGGAGGGGCAGAGCCTGAGCTGGGGTGCCCAGGGACTTGTGTGGAGGAGACCCTCTTCCTGCAGACCCCAGCGGTCATCCCTGCCGTGTCCCCATCCCCACGCTGTCCCCATCCCTGCATTGTCCCCACACTCTGCCATATCCCCGTGCCCGTCCCTGCAATGTCCCCACGCTCGTCTCCTCCGCTGTCCCCACACCCTGCAATGTCCCTCTCCCTGCAGTGTCCGTGTCCCCTCTGCTCATCTCCAATGTCCCCATCCCTGCCGTGTCCCCATCCCTGCAATGCCCCCCACTCCTCCTTGTCCCCATGTCCCCGCAGAGCAGCTTGGTGCTGGCCCAGTGTCACCCAGGGCTGCGGTGCCAGGTGGGCACCCACCCCCCCCCGTCCCAGGGACCCCAGGGCAGGGGCTGACACTCGTGTCCCAGTGGCAGCTCCAGGGATGGGGGCAGACAGGAGAGCACAGGAGACGTGGGGCTGGGGGGGACTTTATTGAAAGCAGCTTGGGGGGAGCCGGGTGGGGGGGAGCCCGGTGCCACGGGGGTCCTATGGGACAAACCCCCCCGCAGCACTCTGAGGGGCGGCACTGCGCTGGGGGATGGCGGAGTGGGGGGTGGTGGCGGGTCCCCACAGCGCATGGGGCACAGTGGTGGTAGCAGTGGGTCCCCAAGGGGCAGGGGGAGCTCAGGCAGGAGCCGGGGGGTTCGGCCCCGTGGGGCAGCCCTGTCTCAGGAAGTGTTGCTCTGTGTCAGAGCTGGAGGGGAGCGTCACCCAAAAAGTGAACACTGACAGCCAGGGTGGGACGGGATGGGATGGCAGGGGGATGAGGATGAGGATGGAGATGAGGATGGGAGTGGGGATGGGATGGGGATGGGGGTGGGGATGGGGNGGGGGGGGGGGCAACAGCGGTGGTGGGGCAGAGGGAACGGAGCCGGAGAGCCCCCAGCTGTGTGCTGAGCATGCTGAGCACGATGCTTGTGTGCACGGGGCATGGCACAGCGTGGGGGCACAGCCCGGCCCGGAGCCCTCCCAGCGCGCTGCAGGGCTGGGAGCAGCACGGGCGCAGCGCAGCGGGGCGGGCGGTTTCACTTCTCATTTGCAAACATCTTTCTGCAGCCGGTGTCGCTGCAGGCTGCGTGCCGGCTGGGGCACGGCCGGCTGCGGCCCCTGGGAAGCGGCTCCTGCTCCTTCCCCAGGGCTCGAGGCCTTTGCTGCCAGGGCAGCGTGGCTGAGCTCATCTCGCAGCCCCGGCTGCTGCACGGGTGCACAGGTACCAACAGTGCAAGCGCACGAGCACCGAGCCTGGCTCTGGGGCTGGGTGCACCAGCAGTGTGTGACGGGGGTCCCCCACCCCCCACCGCTCCGCGGGTGCTGCAGCACTCAGTGCAGGGAGGCCGGCAGTGCGCTCGGGGCAGGGTGAGCAGCACATGGTCCCCAGAAAACCCAGGGCAGAGCAGCGGGGCCATTGTGCTAATGGCACTTGGCCGAGCCGCAGCGCGGCCCCATTGCAGCTCTGTGGAGGCTGTGAACCCACGTGGGGGTCCCGCAGCCCCATGGAGGGGGGTGGTTGGGGTTAAGCACAGCCCTGCCCGGCGCTGTGCAGCTGCAGCACTGCTTCCCCCCCCGGCCTCCTGCTACTGAGGCAGCTCCACGTGCACGGGGAAGCGCGCTTCAGCACAAAGCCGGCGCGCTGCACGGCTAAATATAACGCGCTGCGGCTGCCGGGTCGGACCCATGCCCCAACGCGGCGCTCCGGGGCGACGTGAGAGCAGAGGGACAGGGCCCGGAGCCCCAGGGCCGTGTTCACTGCAGCAAAACCCGGGTGCACCCTTGGGCTGAGGCCACCCTGAGGACGGGTGGTAAATGCAAATGGCTCACAAGGGGCTGCCTGAGGCAGGGCTCATCCTCAGCGCGCTGCAACCCCGTGCACTGCAGCCCCATGCCCTGCAACCCCTTGCCCTGCAACCCCGTGCACTGCAGCCCTGTGCACTGCAACCCAGTGCACTGCAGCCCAGTGCACTGCAACCCCGTACACTGCAGCCCAGTGCACTGCAGCCCAGTGCCCTGCGACCCCGTGCACTGCAACCCTGTGCACTGCAGCCCCATGCACTGCAGCCCAGTGCACTGCAGCCCTGTGCACTGCAACCCCGTACACTGCAGCCCCATGCACTGCAGCCCAGTGCACTG
>NC_034409.1:192720480-192726099 GCF_002078875.1 Numida meleagris | reverse complement strand
ATGGGGATGGGGACGAAGGGGACAGGAGGGAGCCCGGCCGGCCCCAGGCCAACGGGCAGGTAGTGCAGTTGGGCTCCGTAGCACTGAAGCTCACAGCTTGGGGCTGGCGGAGTTCGGCCGCGCTGCACTCCATGGGAGGCAGAGCCTGGGAGCCTGCAGAGCCAGGGGTGCTCAGAGCTGGGGAGGCTCGAAGCCAGAGACGCTCAGTGCCAGCAGCGCTCAGAGCCAGGTGCGTTCGGAGCTGGAGATTCACAGAGCCAGGGGTGCTCAGAGCAGGGGGTGCTCAGCACCGGGGACGTTTGGAGCTGGGGATGCTCAGAGCGGGGGGTGCTTAGTGCCAGAGATGCTCAGAGCAAGGGGTGCTCAGTGCTGGGGATGTTCGGAGCGGGAGACGCTCAGGGCTGGGGGTGCTCCGAGCCGGGGGTGCTCAGCAGAGGATGCTCAAAGCCGGGGGTGCTCGGAGCCGGGGACTCTCAGAACCGGCTGCGTCGGCGCCGGGGCCGCTCGGAGCCGGAGGCGCGCGGGTCCTGGGGGTGCGTGGGGCCGGGCAGGGCGGCGTGGGGCTGAGGCGCAGCCCGGGGCTCCCGGCGTGGGGCAGGGCGGAGGGGCGGTGTCCCTGGGCACGGCAGCCCCACGCCGCCCTAGAGCAGCACGCAGGGCCGCTTGGCCTTGGCCGGCGCGGGGTTGAGCACTGCGCGCACCGCCTCGGTGAACACCTCCTTGATGCCCTCCTGCTGCAGCGCCGAGCACTCCAGGTACTTGACGGCGCGGATCTGGCGGCACAGGCTGAGGCCCTGCTGCGTGCTGATGGGCGCCTGGTTCTGCTCCTTCAGCCGGCGCATGGTGTCGGGGTGGGTGCGCAGGTCCTTCTTGGTGCCCACCAGCAGCACGGGCACGCTGGGGCAGTGGTGGCACACCTCGGGGTACCACTTGTGCTTGACGTTCTCGTAGGAGGGCGGGCTGGCGATGGAGAAGCAGATGATGAAGACGTTGGTCTGGGGGTAGGAGAGCGTCCGCAGGCGGTCGTACTCCTCCTGCCCGGCCGTGTCCCACAGGTTGAGGTTAATAGTCCGCCCGTCCACCGTGTTCTGCGCGCTGTAGTTGTCGAAGACGGTGGGGATGTACTCCTTGGGGAAGGCGTTGGTGGTGTAGCAGATGAGCAGGCACGTCTTCCCCACCGCGCCGTCGCCCACCACCACGCACTTGATGCTCTGCATCGCCGCGCGCCCTCCGCTTCAGCGGCCTGCGGGAGGGGGGGGGGGGGTCAGCGGGGGGCACGGGGGCACGGTGCCACCGCCCGCGGCCCCCGGGGTGAGGAGTGGGGGGGGAACGAAGCTTGAGGCCGTGCCAGGGGACGGGTGGGTGCTGGGGAAATCCCTTCAAGGAGCGGTTGGGCAGGGGGGGACGCCCCGGGCGCGCGGGGGGAGGGAGGGGACACTGTCCCCAGAACTGTGGGGATGTGGCACTGAGGGGTGTGGGCAGTGGGGGGTGGGGATCTCAGAGGGCTTCTACAGCCTCCATGGCTCCGTGGTTCCACGATCCAGGGACCGTGGCTGCCACGGGACAGAGCTGCAGTGCCCTGCGCCGTGCTGCACCGCGCAGTGCCACCAGCCCCAGTGCCATGTCACGCCGCCCTGTGCTGCACCGCACAGTGCCACCAGCCCCTGCCCCGGGGGTCCCACTCAGGATCTGATGGGGCTGGTGGGGCCAGGTGGGCCGGGCACAGCGCGGTTCCGGGCTGGGTGGGGGTCCCCAGAGGGACCGCGGGGCGCGGGGCCCACTTCTCACACGGGGAAGTCGCTCTTCCTCTTCCCGCGCTGACAGAGGTTTCCTGCCCATGGGGGTGGTGCCGTGCCCCCCAACCCACGGTGCCCCCATGGCACCGAGCCGTGCGCAGGGTGGGGGTGCCACAGGGCGGGGGAGCACGGAGCCGGGGAGCAGCAGTGGGTGGTGGGGTGACCGCGGGGCTCTGCCACGACCCCGCTGCGTCCTGTGGCCGTCATGGAAACGTCCCCGTCCCCATCCCAGGAAGGGCAGTGGCTGACTCAGGGCTGCGAGGAAGCGAGGTGGAAACGCTCGTGGCCGTGAGCGCATCACCGCCACTGGGAGAGGTGGCACCGGGGCAGCGCCCACGGGAAGGGTCCCCACGGGGCTGTGAGAGCCCTGCACGACCCCGGGTGGGCACGGGGCGAGGGGCCAGCGCTGCACCCGGCCCCACTGGGTTCGTCCTCCCCGTGGTGGCACCACGGGGGGTGCAGGGCGCGGAGCACGAGGCTCTGACCGAAGGGGTCTCGATGCGGACAGAGACGATGGCGCTGCCGTGTCCCAGCGGGGAAGTGGCCGGGAGGGATGGAGCTGCCTGGGACCCCACGTGGAAGGGGCCGCGCGTCGGTGCCCCCCACGCCGTGGTCCCCGGGCACCCAGCGCCGGGACACCCCGCGGGCCCCGCGATGTCCGTGCTGCTGCACACCTGGCACATCCGGCACCATCCTTGCCCCGTCCCTGTCCCCATCCCTGTCCCCGTTCCTGTCCCAGCCCCGTCCTCATTGTCTGTCCCCAGCACTGACCCATCCCTGTCCCCATTCCTTGTCCGCGCGTCCCCGTCCCCGCTCCCTCCCCGCTGTGCACAGTGCCGCTCTGTTCTCCCGGGGGCTCCGGCCGCCCCCGCCGCCCTCCCAGCCCCCGCCGCGCGTTTAACCCCTTCTGCCCCCGCTGGGATGAGGGGCGCACGGAGCCCCACGGCCCATCCCGGGGTAACGCGGGGCGGGGGCGGCAGCGCTTCCCCACCGCCCCCACCGCCGGCTCCCGGCCCGCTCCGGCCCCGGCCGTCTCCAGCGGAGGCGGCGGGGCGGGGGCTTCGGGAAGAGGCTCCGTACGGGACCCCGAGGCGAAGCCCGGCCCCACGGCCCGGCCGCTGCCCCACGGGGCCGCCCCGCCCCGGCCCCGCAGGAGGAGGGGAAGCGGAGGAGGAAGAGGAAGAGGAAGAGCCGCGGTCCCGCCGCGCTGCAGTGGGTGCGGGCGCGGGGCGCGGGGTGATTCACGCCCCACCGCATCGCTGGGGCGGGGGAGACGGCGCAGCTGGGGCCGAGCAGAAAGGGGAAGCAAAACCTCCCCCGTCCGCGCGCCCGGGGCGTCCCCCCCTGCACCTGGGGCTTTCCGCCGTGGGCTGCCGCGCTGCAGAGCTGGCACCGGCACGATCCCGCACCCCGCACCGCGCACCCCGCAGCGCACCCGAGCTGGGCACCCCGCGCCTCGCACCGTGCCGTGCCCGGGCCCCGAGCGCCCCGCACCGCGCGCCCAACCCCGTGCCCCGTGCACCCCGCAGCCGCCAGCGGTGCCCCCCCTTCCCGCGGTGCCCCCCCCCCACTCCGAGCAGGGCATACCAAACGGGACGCGGGGACCCCAGGCACGGCCGCGGGCGGGGCCCCGAGGGGTCGCGCCGCGGGGCTCTGTTCCCGCCGTCCCCGAACGCCGCATCCCGTGGGGCCGCCCCCTCCATCCCCGTGAGCGCAGCCCCACGGCGCCGGGAAAGAGGAAACTCGCGCAAAGTCCGAGTCCCGAGCAGGGAGCGCTGCGCGGCCGCTGCTGCGCGCGTGGGGCTGCCGGGGGCCGGGACGCGTCTGTGCTCTACGGGACGCGTCCCCGCTCCGTCACCTCCCCCCGAGCTCCCGCTCCCCCCGGGCCGGGGCAGCCCTCCTTGCCCGCCCACCGGCCGCGCCGAGCCGAGGGCTGTGGGTTTCCCGGCCGTGGGGCTGCGGGCCCGGCCGGACCCCGCTCATCCCCGGGCTGTGGGGCTGCGCTGCCCGCGGCAATGCCCGGACCGCGCCTCGGCAGCTCCGGGGCGTTTGCACAAACAGCCCCGTTGGAGCACCCAGCCCCACCGGCACGCACGGCCCCACGCGTGCACCGGGTGCGCTTCGGAAACACGGTGCGGGGGACGCGGCCACGTTCTGCCCCTCTCAGAAGACAGGGATGGAAACGGGGATGGAGATAATGGAGACTGGGAGCGGGGATGGGGGTCCAGATGGAGGCGGAGGTGTTGGAGATGGGGATGGGAACGGAGATGGGGATGGAGGAGATGGAGGCGTGGAGTCGAGGATGGGATGGGATGGGGATGGGGATGGAGATGACGGAAACGGGGACGAGTACGGAGATGGGGATGGCATGGGGATGGGACGAGGAGGGGATGGAAGTGAAGGAGGTGGACGCATGGAGACGGGGATGGGGGGAGCCCTGCGGGACACACGGGGTCCCCCAGCCCCGCAGGCCGCCCCCGTGAGGCAGCAGGACCTCGCGCACCGCACACAACGCCCCAACCCTGCCCCTGTGCGAGGAAGAGGATGGAAGACCCCCAACGGAGGAAGGGCAGCACAGAGCGCCGGGAGACGGGGCTCCGGGGCAGCAGCAGCGCCCTCAGCCTCGGCTGCTCCGCTCCGAGCAATGGGCACAACCGAGCGCGGACCCCCGGTTCCCCCGGCATCCCGGAGCCACGTTTGGGGTGGGGGGGGCGGGGGTCCGTGCCGCCGTGGGACCGAGGGACGCCCTCCCCCTGCCCCCGCTCCCCGCTCCCTCCGCCAGAGCCCGCCCTCACACCCCACCCCGCGCCCCCCGCGCTCACCCCGGGCCATGGTGCAGGGGATGGGGGGGGGGGGCTCCTCCGCTCCGCTCCGCAGCGCTCCGCGCCGTTCCGTCCCTCCCGACCCCGACCGTTCCTCCCGCCGAGCCCGGCCCGCCCCCGCCGCTTCCTTCCTGCCTCGGCCCGGAGTGGTGGGGGTGTCATAGGGCGGGGGGGCGGCGTGGGGAAGTGGAGGGTTTGGGGGGGGGGGAGCGTGGGAACGCGGGGGGGAATTTCCTCTGGGGGTGCTGCAGTCGTGCCCCCAAGGCATCGCCCCCAAACCCCACCGAGCCCCCGCCCCAGGCACCCACAGAAGGTGGCCCCACAATGGTGCCCTTTGGGGGCTGCCCCCGTCGCGGCTGTCACCCCAATTCCTGTCCCCATTCTGATCCCTGTCCCCCTCTCATCCCCTCCCCAGTTCCTGTCCTTTTCCCCATCCCAGTCACCATCCCAGTTCCTCTCCCATCCTATCTTCATCTCTGTTCCCATCCCCATTTCCAGGACCATCCCGCCCCCATTTTCACCCCAGTTCTCATCCCCATCCCTACCCCCATTCTTACCCTGTTCCCATCCTCATCCCATCCCCATTCCATCCCCATCCCCATTTTATTTCATCCCAATCCTTTCTCCATCCTCATCTCACCCCATCCTATCTCCATCCCTGCCCCCCCACCCCCTTCCTCATCCTCATCCTCATCCTCATCCTCATCCTCATCCTCATCCTACCTCCATTACCATCCCCATTCCACCTCCCTCCCATCCCATCCCCATCTTTGCCCCCACTGCCATTCCCCACCCCAGTTCCCATTCCCATCTCACCCACATCCCTGTCCCCACTCCCACTTCCAGGCCCAGTTCTTGTCTCCATCCCCATCCCATTCTCGTCCTCATCTCCCCCCATTTTTATCACACGCCCGTCTTCATTCCCATCCTATCTCCATTTGAATTCCATCCCAATCCTTGCCTCCATCCCATCCCATCCCATCCCATCCCATCCCATCCCA
>NC_034409.1:192696081-192718515 GCF_002078875.1 Numida meleagris | reverse complement strand
CTCGGCCTCCTCGCCACGCTGCGGGGCGCTGCGGGCCGCAGCCGCGCACGTGCAGCAGGTGGACGCGCTGCCCTGCCCTGCCCTGCCCGCCCGGCCCGCGGCTCCGTGTCCCGTCCCGCTGCGCAGGGAGCTCCGTTTTGCGAAGCCCCCCCCCGCGCCTGCCCTCCCCTCCGCCCTAGAACTGGGGGAGGCTCGAAGTTTGCCGAGCTCGCGGCTCCGGGGCCGGCAGCGCTGGGGCCGCATGTTTCCCGCAGGTGGACGCGGGAGCTGTGCGGGCTGGGAACGCGCTGCGCTCCTGCACCAAGCACGGTCGGTGCGGGATGCGTCTCCGAAAGGGATCTCTGTCTTTCGTTCTTTATCCGACACGCCGCGTTTTTAATGATGAAAAACGAGAGCGGCCGGACCCGACGGCGAGAGCTGCGGGGAGGTGCGGGCAGCGGCTGCGGGGCTCTCCGTGCACACGAGCCTTGTGCTGCTGCACTCCAGCGGACGCCAGCTCTGCGTGCCCAGCTGCGAGGTGGGCAGCGCTCAGCACGGCCGCGCATCCTGCCCTAGCGGGGTCCGGACCCGTGGGCTCGGGGGTCCCTCCGCCCCACCCCCCCCGGCTCTGCGTTGGAGCACGGGCTGCAGGCAGCAGGGCTGCGCTCCTCCTGCGGGCACGGCGCTGCTGCTGCGGGGGCAGCCGGGGGCTGGGTTTGGTGCTTGGCTGCCCGGCCGAGCCGCGTCGTGCTCCTGTTCCGCCGCCCAGCAGCGCTGGGTGTGAGGTGCCCGCATCGCAGGGTGGGCGCTGAGCTCCGTGCCGATTCAGCGCCGTGCTGGGTGCTCCTGCTGCTCGGTGCTTACCCGGCGGGATGCCGTCCCTGCGCCGATCTCATGCGTTGATCTCACCGTGTTTCGAGCCCAGCTCCATCCGTGGCACTGTGGGCTGTGGGCAGCCGGGCCTTCCCCCGGGGCCGTGGGTCGCCCGTGCTGCCCCCAGCCTGTGCCTGGCTGCTGAGGACGGGGTCCCATCCGAAAGGGAATCTGGGAACAAGGCACAGGTGCGTGCTGAGCCTGCTGATGTCACGCAGCGGATTTCAGGCCGAGACCTGCCCCGGCGGTGGGCGAAGGGAGCTGCTGCGGAGTTGGAGTGTATTTCCACGTGGCTTCGTGCGTGGAGCAGGAGTTGGAGCAGCAGCGCTCCTCCGGGCCGCTCCGCTGCTGCTCATTGACATCAGGGGCTGCGCTGCTGGGAAGCAGGGATGGCAGCAGCACTGTGCAGCCCAGAGCCCCTCAGTGCTGGGCTGGGGTCCCTGCACTGCTCCGAGCTCCCCAGTCACATCCAGTGCTGTGGCTGGTGCCCCGTCCCACCTCCCTCCCAACCTGACACCTCCAGGTGGAGCAGAGGATGTGCTCATTAATTAACCCCTTCCTTTGTCGTTCCTTGGGCACCCATGGGCCAGGGGATCTCCTGCCCTGACCCGTGGTGCTGGACACCAGCACTCTGCATTGGGAGCAGGGGTTGCATTACTGCGGGTCCGTCCCATCTGCAGCTGCTGAATGGGGAGTGGGGCTTGGGCTCTGGTTGCTGGAGCGGTGTGGGGCCGAGCTGCTGTGCTGCAGAGCTCGGGGCAGTGCTGGGGTGCAGGGTGTGGGGCTGTGGCAGTCGTGTCTCCCGTAGGTATGGGAACGCTGGAGGAGCAGAAGGAAGTCATTACAGGCATTGCATTACCCTGGCCGCGGGTTTTGTACACAAATCCTCCCTGCCTGTTTATGCTTAGGACGCAGCATAGGGTGCCTGCTGGCTTGGCTTCCAGACCTATTTTTAAGCAACCTACTTTTTCCATTTAGGAAAGGACACGGCCCGGGGTGAGTCCCGGCCTGGCCGCCCCACGCCGCCCCACACCGCCGGCCGGATGGGGACAGGGGCCCAGCACTGACCCCATGAGGCGCTGGGACCCGCTGTGCTCCCGGCACACGCCGCACCGCTCCGGTGGCCGAGCGCTTGTGTTTCCCCCAGGGGCCGAGTTCTGAGGCGGGATGAATTCGTTCCTTCCTGAATTCGGGCGGTTCGTGGAGCACGGGAGCGCGGCAAACGGGGGAAGGCGAGGAACGCTCGGCAGCTGAGCTGTGCCGGAGCAGCCTGCCCGCTGCAGCCCCGCGCCGCTCAGGAAAGGGGAAATAGCTCGGGATTAAGGCTGCTCAGCGATGCCTGTGTTTAGATCTGTAAGGCTGCCAGCACATAATTAATCTGTGACTAAGCAAAAGGAGAAGTTGTTTTTTCCTTGATACGGACAGAGGCGGGAGAAACCCGAATTTGGGGCCAGGAGTAGAATGTATGGGGTGAGGAGCGGGGGGGGGGGGTTCAGCTTCTGCCCCCAGGTGGCGGTGGTTGGATGAGAGGTGGTGGGCTCACGTTGTGCTGGGGGGGTCAGCTCGGGTTTGGGGGAAATCCCTTCTCCAAAGAGCGGCCAGCACTGACATGGGCTGCTGGGGGGGGGGGGGGGGGGGGGTCACCGTCCCCGGGGGTGTCCCAGAACCGTGGGGATGTGGCACTGAGGGACATGGGCAGTGGGCACGGGGGGGGGTGGGTGGGAGCACAGAATGGCTTGGCAATCACCTGGTTGGAGCCCCCAGGTGATCTCAGAGCTCCTTCCCGGCACCAGTAGCTGTGTGATTGGATGGCACGGCACTGGGAGATGGGATCTCATTGATCACGGAACCGCAGAACTGTCGGGCTGGGACCCCCAGACCCACCCCCCTCCGTGGGGTGGGTGCCCCCAGCTCAGGGTCCCGGGGTCCACCAGGGATGGGGCCCCCGGCTCCGGGCAGCGCTGCTGGGTGAGGGGCTTCCCCCCACGTCCCACCCAGCCCCCCCTGCTTCAGCTTACGGCCACCCCCCCCCCTCCTGTCACCACCTGCAGCGCCTGCTGTTGTTGGAAGCTGCGAGCCTGTCATTAGCTTCAACGTAAATTAAGTGGTCTGGCTCTCAATAGAGCTAATGGGCACTTGAATTTGATTACTCCTGCTGCTAATCAGCTGTTACAAACCGCTGCAGTGACCGGGGCTGAGCTCAGCGCTCTACTCCTGGCATCTCCCGTCAGCGCCTGAGCGCTGGGGTGGGAGCAGTTCCCACGTGGGGGGCTGGGGCTGCTCCCCGTGTCACCATGGTCCCATGCAGCTCAGCAGGCACCCAGAGCAGGGCAGTTCTGTGCCAGACCTGCACGCCCGCATTGCTGGGGCCGTGGGGTGCCAGCGGCGAGCTGCCTGCCTTATGCCTCTGCCCTGAGCTGCCCCGTGCTCCGTGTGCCCGCTGTGCCGTGGTTCTTGTCCCACATCTCGTGTTTGTGCCGTGGCCGTGGAGGAGGCGGTGTTTGCTCAGCTGAGCGCGGCGGCGTGGGGGCAGAGCCACGCTGCCCGGTGGCTTCGTGGCACGGGGCTTGGAACAGAACTTTCTGTCTGTGGTGCTTGGAAGTGATGAATGGAGAGCGATCCGGCGCCGCTGCTGGGAGAGCTGGCCGAGGTTTCAGGTGTTAACGATTGGATTAGAATCATGGAATCATGACGGCTGGGAAAGCCCTCCAAGGCCCCCCAGCCCACCCCACCGTGCCCACTGCCCACGTCCCCACGGCTCTGGGACACCCCAGGGATGGTGACCCCCTCCCCCCGCCGTGGGGCAGCTGTGCCAGCGCTGGCCGCTCTTTGGAGGAGGAATTTCCCCGGTACCCAGCCAGCCCCCCCAGCACGGGGCATTCACACGGGCTGAAGTGGCACAACCCGTGCACGTTGCATGGGGCGATGTGTGCTCGTTTCCCGAGTGCAGCAGAGTGTGTGCGTGCACGAGCGGCTGAGTGTTGCAGGGAGGGAGCTTGCTGGAGGTGCTGAGTCTCCTGAGGGGTTCTGCAATGCACTCACCCTGTCTGCCTGCCCTGCCTGCGGGCTGTGGTACCAGGGAGAGGAGGAGAATCACAGAGCAGTTTGAGTTCCCAGGGCCATTGGTCCCACTCCCTGCAGTGAGCAGGAGCACCCCCGGCACCATCAGGTGCTCAGGGCCCCGTCCCCTGACCTCGGATGTCTCCATTCCATTTCAGACCCCAATGAAGAGTGCATCCCCTCCATTCCCACAGCCCCTGTAGATACTGAAGGCTGCGCTCAGCTCTTCCCGCAGCCTTCCCTTCTCCATCTGCACAGCCCCGGCCCTCCGCCTGTCCCTGGAGGGAGGTGTTCCATCCCTGTCCCTGGAGGGAGGTGTTCCATCCCTGTCCCTCTGGGGGGTTTCCATCCATGGGAGCATCCCTGTGGGCCCACACCCCTCCTGCGCTGAGGGCTGTGCAGCTGGACGCAGGACAGACACACCAACAGCGCCGGTTGCTGCGTGGTGTGTGCTGCTGGGGGCACAGCTGAGCGCTGCGCTTGGTGCCGGCGGCTTGTGCATGGAGGGTCCTGGCAGCGCGTTCTGGGCAGGGAAGGGGCGAGCAGAGCGGTGCCAGTGAAGCCTCTGTGTGTCCGTGAGCTGCTGGGAGCCGGTGCATTCCCCACCTGGGTGCACGGGCACTAGCTGAGCTGCGGGAGCTGGAGCCGAGCGCTGGCCCTGGGGTCCCTTCCTTCCCCTGCTGCTTCCCTGATGCACATGTCCTCTCCTCATGGCTGCTGCTGCATGGGGAGCGGTGCTCGGGGCTCACGTGGCAGCCGGGGCGAGCCCATGGAGGCTCAACGTGGACTAAAGTTGCCACGTGTTAACATGATGCGTGGTCTGTGTGACTTCGTGCCGGTGTCCCGGGGAAGCGGGACGGGTCTCAGCTCCTGCCCTGCACGCCATGGGGCTGCCAGGGCTGGGTGGGAGGAAGCGACGGGATCTGGCAGAGCCAGCAGGATGGCAGCACAGCCCTGTACCCCTGCAGCCAAGGGCCACGTGCTGCTCCCGGCCCACGTTGCTCGAAGCCTTGGGGCTGGTGAGCAGCATGGGCATCGTGTGGGGCTCCGGTGGCCTCCCACTGCCCCACAGCTGGCATGAAGAGCAGGGAGCCCCTCATTCCTGGGCTCTTGGTCACTTTGCCCTGCTGTGTAGGATTTCCAGCTCGCTCGCCCCAGTCACCTGCTGGAAAATGTCACTTCATTGGATGTGTTTGTTGCAGTGTCCCTGCGTCGCGGCCGCCGCTTCCTCTGCAGGGTGCAGGGGGAAGCCGTCCTCCAGCTGACGTCAGCGCAGCGCTGCTGCTTGGCTTTGCTTGGCAGGGGAAAGGCAAAGCTCCTTTCTCCAGCGTGCACCTATTCCCTGTTCGCAGGGAGATTTATTTGGAGGCTTGCTGCTGTCGTTACTCCTCGTGATGACTTTGCGTTCTGCTGCGCCCTGGCAGGAGCTGCTCGCAGGGAGGGGAGCTCAGCCCCGTGCAGCGCAGTGCATGGGAACCAGAGGTGCTGAGCTGCCCCGGGGTTGCTCCCCATGGCTGCACTATGGGCTGCGCCCGCCCTCCCTGCAGGGGGATGTCAGGAATGCTCTTTTGCTGCCATTGAACCCGGTGGGCTTTCCATATGGTGAAACTGCGTTGCCCTCAGGGCTCTCTTGTCTCATTGGGCTTCTCTAGGACGTGCTTCATGCTCTGCCCCGGGTTCCCCAGCAAGGAGAAC
The DNA here is from genome assembly GCF_002078875.1 of Numida meleagris. Classification (NCBI taxonomy): domain Eukaryota; kingdom Metazoa; phylum Chordata; class Aves; order Galliformes; family Numididae; genus Numida; species Numida meleagris. The sequence continues at coordinate 192,712,908 of NC_034409.1, read as the reverse complement.
CCGACTGCTCTGCGGGCACTGAGGGCATCGCCACGCGGGTGTTCTGCGGCCTTGTGTCCTCCTCCTCCTGCTCTCCTTCCTCCGTGCTCTGCTCCTTCCCACCCCGCACCGCCGGCTCTCCTCAGCCCCCATGGTGATGTGGGGCGGTGGGGACGCGCTGGGACCCCGTGGCTTCCTGCACCTCATGGAAGGACGAAGCTGAGGACCCGGTGAAACACAGCAGGAGATGCTGGCTTAGCACCCGCGTGTGACTCGTGCTCGCTGGGCAGGACTGAGGGACAGACATCACAGGACACTGGGAGAGCTCTAGCTGGGCAAACAGCCAGCTCCGAACCCAGGTGACAAAGCGAGCACTAATAAAGGAAAGGAAGGGGTGCTGAGCTGAGAGGGGAACCAAGAATGGGAACCCCAAGTACTCAGCCAGCGGGGGGAAGGCTCAGCAGTGCTATGGGGAGAACAGGGGGGCTGTGCCCCCAGTACCCAGAGAGACCCACAGGGCTTCGCCCCAGCAGACTCTCCCTTGTTCCAAATAAAGAATGCCAAAGGCTCCGCTGTCTCTCTTTGGGATGAAGATCCAAGCTTTCCTCGCCGCCCTCAGCCTCGAAACATGTCCCTCATAGCAAATTGTAAATGGGAAAGCCTTCAGACTCCAGAGATGTGCCTCGGCTGGGCTGCCCACGCTGTCCCATGGCGAGCTGTCCCTCAGTGAGCTGCGTCTGCTGCAGGCCGCAGTGCTGCACCCCAAGGGACACAGGCTGCTGTCGTTGTGGCCTCCACGCTCTGGAGCTTTGGTGAAAATCAAAATTGGTGATTCTGTGTAAGGCGTGAGGGATAAATAAGGTTAAAACAGGGAGAAGATGCCCTTGTATGGCAGCGCGGGGCTGGTAGATGCTTCCTTGAATTAATTATGCTGTAAAGGGGCCCTGGGACATCCCTGTTCCTGATGGTTACGGGAGGGGGAGAAGCAGCGCGCGTGGGGCCCGGGCCTGGCATCCGAGGGGCTGCAGGGCCACGAGGAGTTGTAGGGCAGGGCCATGAGGAGCTGCAGGGCCACGAGGAGCTGCATGGCTGCCATGAGCCTCTCCTCTGCTCTGGGCCGAGCAGCCCCGGGCCCCTCAGCACTCCTCACCCATTGGTCCCTCAGGCCCTTCCCCATCCCCTCACACGCTCTGGTGCTGTTTGGGTCTGGCTGAGGGCAGGGCAGAGCCATCCCTGACCCAAGGGCTGTGCCACCGAGGTGTTAATCCTTGCAGGAATGACGCCTTGCAGGAAGGCCCGGTGGGAGCGCTGGGGCTGCTGCTCCAGCCTTCCCCAGCACGGACGGTGCAGGCCTCACCCTCCGCTCCAGCACAACCTGGGCTTGCCCTTTGCCATCCTTTCCTTCCTCGGTGTCCGTAGCAGAGCACAGCCCTGGCTGGAGGCAGCCCCGTGTCCCACACGCCATTAAGATAGGCCGAGGTGGTGCGAGGGGCGTCCTCCGGGGGGGCTGGTTCATCCTCATGTGTACACAGGCCAACCCGAATGGCTCCGCATCCCCTCGGGGCCTGCAGTTGGTGGCTGGCCGCCCCGGCTGCTGGAGCTGCTCCGTTTACTTGCTGCCTGCCCATAGGTGCCCGCGCCCGGGCCGCTTCTCTTATCTTTTTTGTATTCTGTAAATAAGAGAGAGATAAGAGAGGAGGAAGAGATGGTTTCTATGAAGGGGTGGTTTAACCACTTCCTTGCAGTGTTGCGTCTCGGGGGCTGCAAGCCGGGAGCTGCTCGGGCTGCAGAGCCGGGAGAAGGGCAAGGAGCAAGAAACCAATTGAGGCGTGACGTGCAGCTGCGTTATGGAAAGCCCTGGCAAAAAAAGGGACGGTCTCTCTGCTATTAAATGTGATTTTCCTTTTGGCAAGTTTGGACAATATACTTCAAATCATGAATGCGGGTTCTTAATTTCTGCAGGGGGAGGGTACGGAGAAGGCGGTGAGCGGGACGGGGCGGGCGGCCGCGGGCTCAGTGCTGTGCTTCCATTGCAGGGGCAGCCTGCACGCAGAGTCCAAGGGTCCCTGCTCCTCTCTTGGAGACAGCAGAATTCAATGGGGCTGCGAGCGAGCTGAGCTGCGTTGGGGCTGGCAGGAGCAGGTCCCCTCCTGATGTTATGTGGGGCTGGCGTGGGGCGTGTATTGCAGAGTATGCTTCCTGCGTGGTGTGGGTGCTGCTCTCCTCGTTACGCCCGTGTCCTGCTCACTGATGGGCTCAGCTCCTGCTCCCTGCCCAGCAGGAGCCCTGCGTGGCACATGGGGCTCGCACACCCTGCTGCATTCCGGCTGGGAGCGATCTGAGGGTCAGGAATATGAGTGGCTGCAACACGAAAGCTGCTCCTTGCGCCTGAGCTCGCTGCTGCTCACAGCTGCTTTTTGCAGCGGGGCTGATGTCTCGCTGCAAGGAAGTGAACGTGTTGTGCTGTGAAACGGATGAGAATGAGTGAGCGTGCACTCTGAGCAACAAGGATTGCGTTAAAAAAAAAAAAAAAAAAAAAAGGCCAACAACTATTCTAGCTAAAGCCAAAAGACGTGGCAAGATGCGTGCCTTTTAGACCCAGTTGGCTCATGTGTTTTCATACCTCAGAGTCACAGAGTTGTGGGGCTGGAAGGGAACTCCAGAGCTCATCGAGCTCCCTAGCCCAGGCTGCACAGCTCAGCGTCCAGGCGGGTCCTGAGTGTGTCTAGAGAAGGAGACTCCTCCGCCTCCCTGGGCAGCCTGTCCCGGTGCCCATCACCCGGCGCCAGCTGACGCAGTCGGGCAGGTTGCAACGCTGCAGGGACGGTTCAGGAGCCAGCTCTCCACCCTGGCACAGTGCACTGGGGGAGAGCATGGCCGAGCTGGGAGCGCACGTGGCATCGGAGCAGCATTCACTCCGGGGGGAGAGCGGAGCGCTCGGAGCAGGCTCCTTGCAGGAGCGGCCGGGCGCTGCCGTCATGCTCCTTGCAGCCAGAGCTGCGGGCACGTCTCAGTGCCGTGCTTTCATCGGCGCTTTGAAGTCGAGGTCCTTTGATCCCGGCTCGGGGCGCTGGGCAGCTGGAGCCTGCCTGCTGCTGGGGCGCTGCCTGCGGGCTCTGCCCGGGGGTTGCAGCTGCGGGCCCAAATGATGGGCTGCCTCAATGCTGGGCGGCGAGCGCTCCTGGGCAGCCAGATGGGGATGCTGCGTTCCCCTCCGCTTTGAGAAAGCTCGGAAAGTTTTTGCTTCTGTCTGCGGCGTGCGGTTATTGACGCACCTTGCGCTCCTTGCTCCCGGCGTCGCTCAGCCGGAGCTGCGGAACGGAGCTCTGCTCTTCAGGCAAACGTTGCAGCGGTGGTGCGAGGAAAATCAGGCACGATGGCAGAGGGGTTGTGGTTTACGTTTGGTTTCTTCTCGGCTTTCTTTGGCATCTGCCATTTTTCAGGCAAGAGTGACTCACCAACCTCCACGCTGTGGTTTCCTGGCTTTCAGCAATTCTTCTTTCACTTTGTCGAAGCGATGGTTGGCTTTGCATCGCAGCGCTGACAGCGCCCAGGGCTGCTCCAACAGGCGGGGGGACAGCGGGCACAAAAGGGACTGTCCCCCTCTGACTGCCCTCGTGAGGCCCCATCTGGAGCACAGGAGGGATGTGGGGCGGTGGGAGTGGGTCCAGAGGAGGGCACGGGGATGCTCAGAGGATGGAGCAGCTCTCAGTGGAGACAGGCTGAGGGAGCTGGGGGTGTTCAGCATGGAGAAGGGAAGGCCTGGGGAGACCTCACTGCGATCTTCCAATAACTGAAAGGAGCTCATAAGCAGGAGGGGCAGCGACTTTGTACTGCTGCTGCCCAGACCTGAGCAGTGCGAATCGCATTTAGTTGCAAATATCCTCCTCATGCTGAAAATATTTTAGGAACACCCTCTTGCTCCCCTCCCCCCCCCCTTTCTGTTGTGATCCTGGAATGCATCTCCTGGGCTGGGTCTGTAGCGGAGCCATCCCTGTGGTGCTCTGGGCTCTGTTCTCGTGCTGGCTTTGTGTGCACGCAGAAGTTTTGTGAATGGGACATTCTGGTAGAAGCTGTGGGGAGAATGGACCTAGCGTTCATAACACTGCTTGTAAGCCTGGAAAACCATCACGGTGTATTCATGGCGTAGAGCAAAGGCTGGAAAAAGCCGCGGTTGCGTATGGCCCCGTGTTTTCATTCACAATTTGCTGCTCTCAGGGAACACATGGGGTCACTTCCTTGATGCCATCTGGTTTCCGTGCAGCAGTCCGGGCTGCGGGGCGGGGGGAGCTGGCTCGCGTTGTGTGCAGCCCACGGCTGCTGCTGGCGGCCGCAGGTTGAAGGCCGCCCTGCGGATCCGGGCTGGGTGACGGCGCTGTGGGACGCGTCCCTGCCCGTGGGGGAGCCGGGGCTGTTTCCAATGGCATTCCCGATGAACAAAAGCAAGCAGGAGTTTGTCCTCCTGCTGGCACACCCACGCCGCGACGTGATGCGTGGTGTTCCCCCCCCCCTCGCCTGCCCAGCCCTCCCAAGAGCGTGCAGCGCTGCAACCCCGCGTCCTTTTTCCTCTTCCAGCCCTTTGCCACAGTTTCCAAGTGCTCGTTTCTGCCTCTCGGGAGGGAAACACGCACTTAAGCATTTGGCTGCTCCCCTTCAGCGGAGCTGGTCTGCAGAGCAGCAGCACCCGGCTGGGACAAGCTGCAGGCGGTGCTCCGGAGCGGCAGCTGCTGCTCGTGCTGGCCTGGCTGCTGGCAGCTCCGGGCTGCCCGGGCGCTCGGTCTGCAGCAGGCCGAATCCTTCCAGTCCGCAAACGAGCAGCGGTGCAATATTTAACATCATTAAGGAATCCTCTCCTGCCCGCGGTGAGCGCGCTCCTGCGGGATGCGGAGGTGCAGCCGCGCCGCGCGGAGGGCTTCCTTAAATCTGAAGGGCCCTCCCAGTTTGGAGGGCTGCAATGGTTCGATTTCGATCAGCGCAGAAGGGAAGGAATGCGTGAGCAGTTCGGCTGTTTGCTTTGGTGTTACGCAGTAACCCAACCTCTTGTCATTTAAGCCCTTTAGAACTTTTGCCTTTTGCTGCGCCTCTCGCGGAGTGACGTGTTGTTTTCTAGCAGGTTCCGTGCAGAAGCGCTGTGGATTAAAGCAGCCGCCCTTACCTGACGTAGGCAGCCGGGCAGAAATGCTGCGCGGTGCCTGGAGAAAGCAGACAGAAACCTCAGAGCCCCGGGCAAGGCTGCAGGGGAGGGCTGGGAGCGCTGGGACAGCAGTCGGCCCCAGGGCTCCGCTGGCACTGGGAACCTGATCATAAACGCAATGGGCTGCACTGGGACGGGCTGGGAGTTGGAAATTTGGGAGGGGGTGTTGTTTGTGGAGGGGAGAGAGCAAAACGCTCAAAGAGCAGCAGTGGGGTGGTAGAGTTGGTGCTGGAGGGCCCCGCTGGAAGCAGCTGCTGGGGGTGCTGGGAGGAGGGGGTGCTGGGATGGCCGGGATGCGGCTTTGCTGGCGTTAAAGCAGCCTGCTGCGTGGGGAGCCTGACAGCCATGGGTGACGGGGGGCTGATGGCAGTAAGCAGTGCTGTGCCAAGGAGAGCAGCCCAGCTGTGTGCCTGCTGCTGTGCTGCCGAGCCCCATCCCGGTCCATGAGCCGCTGTGGGTGGGGTGCAGCGGGGGCTGTGCTGTCCCCAGGCCATCTGCCTGCACTGGGCTCCCCATGTCATCCCAGAACAACGGGGATCCTGCAGCTCAGACCCCTGGCTGCTGTGCTGGTGTCTTGGGGCTCCTCTCTGCACCCGCTGGTAGGCGGCTTGCTGGCATTTTGGGGCGCCCCTCCTTGCGGAGGCACCCAAGGGCGTCGCTGAGCGTATCAAAGATCAAACGATCTAATCTTGGCTTTTATTTGCATCTTATCTAGACTAGCTTTGTTTTGTTTTGTTTTGTTTTCTTTTTTTGCATTGTGCAATCCGTGTGTCGCTCCAGGGTAAATATTTGAGCTGCTGCGGGAGCTGGGCGGCAGAGGGCTTGGTGCTGGGGCGCGGGTCGGGGTGCCCATGCTGCAGGGTGGGTGCTGCTGGGGCACTGGCAATGCTGTGCGTCAGAGGAGGAGCTCGGTGGCTGCTGGGCTGTGCAGGCACTGCTGAGGGGATGAGGATGGGAGGCAGCAGCGAGGAAGCATGAATATTTCAGCAGTGCTGAGCGAGCAGCGTGCCCAGCGCTCTCCTTGCTCACGACGGAGCTCCTTCCCAGCGCTATCTCTGCAGCGTGGAGCTGGTCTGAGCTGGGAGGCTCTGGAGGAGGTGTGCCAAGCACGGCGCTGTGCCTGCCGGTCCTGCACCCCACGAGCAGCGCTGGGAAAAGATCTGCTCCAGCGAGCTTGGATCTTCATCCCAAAGAGAGACAGCGGAGCCTTCGGCGTTCTTTATTTGGAACAAGGGAGAGTCCGCTGGGGCGAAGCCCTGTGGGTCTCTCCGGGTACTGGGGGCACAGCCCCCCTGTTCTCCCCATAGCGCTGCTGAGCCCTCCCCCCGCTGGCTGAGTACTCGGGGTTCCCATTCTCGGTTCCCCTCTCAGCTCAGCACCCCTTCCTTTCCTTTACTAGTGCTCGCTTTGTCACCTGGGTTCACAGCTGGCTGTTTGCCCAGCTAGAGCTCTCCCAGCGTCCTGTGATGTCTGTCCTTCAGTCCTGCCCAGCAAACACGAGTCACACGTGGGTGCTAAGCCAGCATCTCCGGGTCCTCAGCTTTTTCATTACCTTGTTTTGCAGGTTCCCCCCCCCCCATCCTTCCTTTCTTCTTCCCCAGTTTTATTTTGCAAGGACGCCTTCTCCACCTTCTCCTGGCTTTTCCTTCGGCAGTGTCCAGCTGCGCAGCGGAAGGTCGCGTGGAGCCCTTGTTTGTATGAGCAGAAATATGTAAGCAGTTCTTTTTTCCCCCCCAAATATAACACGCTTCATTTTTGGCTGCCATTCCGGTGTTTATGGAAGCGGGCTGTATAAATCGCAGCTGTTCTAATGGAACTCCATCGAATCCCATCGCCCTCGTTCCAGCGCTCAGTGACGGCACCTCCTGCCCCACTGTCCCCAGTGGGGGTGTCCGTGGGGGCTGGGGGGGCCCTACTGGTGGCACCGCTCCTCCTTGGGCCTGGCACGAGACACATGGCTCCTTAAAGCGCCCCAGCACTGGGCTGAATGCCTGCTGGGCTTCTGGGGGGGAGGGGGAGCAGGGTGATGGTGGGGCTGGGCCCTGTGGGTGATAACAAGGGGAGATAAGGGCAGGGAGGAGACAAAAGGTGGATGGGGTGACAAAAGATGGATGATGAGTCAGTGAGGGGGTGGCAGCTCCCGGAGATCAATCCTGGCGAAGGTCCCCTTGGTGCTGGACTCCTTCCAGAACATCCCTGTCTGTCTTTTCTGAGCTGGGGAGCCCAGCACTGGACACAGTATCTAAATGTGCCCTCACCAGAGCAGAGCAGAGGGGAGGATCCCCTCCCTCGCCCTGCTGGCCACGCTCTGTGCAATGCACCCCGGGTCCCATTGGCCTCGTTGGCCGCAGGGCACCCTGCATGCTCACGGTCACCTGTCATCCACCAGGACCCCCAGCTCCTCCTCTGCAGCAGCTCAGCCTGGACCTGCACTGATGCTGGGGTTGTTCCTCTCCGGATGCAAGGCTCTATGCTTGCTCTTATTAATATTCATGGGAAGAGCTGCTGGACCCGACCCGTCCCACACCACAGCCCTCTGTCACTGGGGGCGGCCGTGGGGTGTGACACGGGGGGCAGGGGACGTGGCTGTGTCTCTGTAGTGCCCCGGGGGGTGACGGCCTTTAGGAGCTGTTACGGTCAGGTTGTGATATGCACGGTCTTGCTTAATCTTCCATCAATCTTAGGTGGGGCTGCTCGCCCGGCCCTTTGTTCCTCCCGCTGGGGTATTGGTACAGCACTTCCTCCCGGGGGGTGGGGGGAGATGGCCGTGACTGGGGTGGCACCTGGGGTCCCTTCCTTATCAGATTGCCTTATCAGCACACGCTTCGGTGCTCCTTTGGTGCTGCCACAGACAATGATTCCAGTCACGCTTCGTTCTTCGTGCAGGGGCTGCAGTTAATTAGTCCCCAGCACCCAGGCTGCAATGAGCACCGCGCCGCCGGGTGGTGTGGGCGCTGGGCAGGGCAGAGCGCACGCAGGGAGCTGAGCACGAAGTGGTTACGAGAGCGGCCATGTGAATAGAAGCGCCTGTTTCAAAATAAACGACCTTTTCTTCCTGTGAATCGACCTTTGCCACAGGGCCGCGGTGTTCGTTGTTGTAAGAAGAAGCGCGGGTTCGGGACGAGGCGATGGCAATAATATTTTGGGAGTGGTCCTGCAGCCGCGCTGCGTCCCTCCCACTGCAGCCAAACCTGAGGCACCAAGTGCTGGAACCGCTCCTCGGGAGCCCTGTGAGCACTCACTGCAGAGGAGTCCCAGCACAGAGACCCCAGCTGGTTCATAGCGATGAGGAGGAAAGCACGGAGAGAACCGGCTTTGTGGAGAAGCTGGCTGCCCATGGTTTGGATGGGCGCACGCTGTGCTGGATGGAACACTGGATGGATGGCAGGGCCCAGAGAGCTGTGGTCAATGGAGTTCAATCCAGTTGGCAGCCAGTCACGAGTGGTGTCCTGCAGGACTTGGTGCTGGGGCCTCTTCTATTCAACATCTTTATCAATGACCTTAATGAGGGGATTGAGTCTGCAGACTTACCCTCAGTAAGTCTGCAGACGACGCCAAGTTGGGAAGGAGTGTTGATCTGCCAGAGAGTAGGAAGGCACTACAGCGGGACCTGGATAGACTGCATCGATGGGCCAAGGCAAACTGGATGAGTTTCAACAAGGCCAAGTGTCAAGTCCTGCACTTTGGTCACAACAACCCCAGGCAACCCTACAGGCTAGGGAAGGAGTGGCTGGAAAGCTGCCTGACGGAAAGGGACCTTGATGTGCGCATGGACATGGGCTGAATGTGAGCCAGCAGTGTGCCCAGGTGGCCAAGAAGGCCAATGGTATCCTGGCTGGGATCAGGAATGGGGTGGTGAGCAGGACTAGGGAAGTCATCCTGCCCCTGGACTCGGCATTGGTGAGGCCCCACCTCGAGTCCTGGGTTCAGTTTTGGGCACCTCAGTACAGAAAGGACATGGAGGTGCTGGAGCAGCTCCAAAGAAGGGCAACAAGGCTGGGGAAGGGCTTGGAGAATATGGCCTACGAGGAGAGACTGAAGGAACTGGGGCTGTTTAGTGTGGGGAAGAGGAGGCTGAGGGGAGACCTCATTGCTCTCTTCAAATACCTGAAAGGTGATGGCAGTGAGAGTGGGGCTGGTCTCTTCTCACTGGTGACAGGGCAAGGGGAAATGGCCTCAAGCTGCACCAGGGGAGATTTAGGTTGGATATCAGGAAAAACTTCCTTACAGAAAGGGTTGTCAAGCACTGGAACAGGCTCCCCAGGGAGGTGGTTGAGTCACCATCCCTGAATGTGTTTAAAAACCGCTTGGATGTGGTGCTCAGGGACATGATTTAGCGGTGGGTTGTTATTAGGGCAGGACGGTTGGGTTGTGGTTGGACTTGATGACCTTGAAGGTCTTTTCCAACCTGAGCAATGCTGTGATTCTGTGATCCTAACTGTTCTGAGAGAGTAGGAGAGAAAAGCTGAATGGGCACAGCTGGGTGTGAGGGCATGCAGCGGTGTGCTGGAACTGCGACGTGCTCCGCTCCCTTTCCCGAGGCACAGAGCACTGCCCGGGCACTGGCATGGGGACACAAGGCAGCAGCTTTCCCCAGAGCTGAGCCCTTCTGCATTGTGTCCTAATTCATTTTCACAGCTGTGACGGGCAGGAGAAGGAGCCTGTGCTAAAACATCTGTCTTTCTAGGTAATAAAAAAGCCAACCCTGTAAGCCCAGCCCAAGGTATGTCGGTTCTAGGCCTGGAAATGAACCCCTGTAGCTCACAGGTGTGCTCGGATGCCAAAATGTGATGACATTGATCACAGTGTCCTAAAAGCGTTCCATAAGAGCTCCAGCTCCGTGGCTGTATTGCGCGCTCACATGTTGAGTTTGCAACGTGCCGGTGCGGATTTGCATGCGTTGGTGTGTACGTGTAGCACCAGAGCGGGGGGCTATGAGCCAAAGACGGGAACCCGGGCTGTTCTGAAGAATGCTTTGCCATTGCTCTGACCTCGATCTGCAAAGCAGCAAAGTTTACATGTAACTCGGTTAAAACCACAGCATTGCGTTCATCCTCCTGATTGGGGACAGCCTCTGCTCGTGAAGCCAGTGGTGAGCTGCATGCTGTGTGCAGGGACACAGAAGATTAGCAGTACGAGGATGGGTGTACCATCCCCATGGCGCTCCACTTCTAGCTCCTGGTCGGTTGCTTCCAATGAATGCTTAGGAATATTCGGGAATGAGTGCTTACGGCTGAACCTGCACTCGTTTAGGAACCCTGGTACTGAGTGGGGGTAAGCTGCAGGCGTTTGGCTTCATCCTCTGCTCCCACACGGGCACGTGGAGTTCTGGCAGTGGCAAAATGTCGTCTTTGTCTGCTGGCGTGCTCCTGTTTGCTGCCTCACTGTGTGGCCAGGGCTCCTCCTTCCTCTTCTGGAGAGCGCTGGTGCTGGTGCTGATGTTGGTGCTGGTGTTGGTGCTGGTGTTGGTGTCATTGCTGGTGTTGGTGGTGGTGATGGGTGACGGTGTTGGTTCTGGTGCCAGTATTGGTGCTGGTGTCAGGGTTGGTGTCAGTGCTGGTGTTGGTACTGATATCGGTGCTGGTGTTGGTGTCAGTGCTGGTATCAGTGCTGGTGTTGGTGCTGTGTGCTTTGCAGCAGGCAGGTGGGCAGTTGCAGGCAGTGCCCCTGGGAGCCATCAGTGCCGTTTTGCTCGCTGCACATCCAGAGCGTACAGCAGCAAATGCCAGACTTCCCTTAAATCACCTTGCCTTGTCCTGCGGGGATCATCACTGGGCTGGGATGAGATTTGGGCCCTTAAGTAATTTGGACCTTTCTGCCTCATTTTCTGCTGATGGCTGTTGTGCTCATTTCCCATTGATCTCAGAGCAGTCGCTGCCAGAGTAGTCTTAATCCATATCTGCTTGCAGCGAGTCCAGCGCAGCCTCCACGAGGCAGGGGCTCACTGCTGACATCACAGGACCCCCATGTGTTTAATGGGGTGCTGTTAGTGCCTGGGCTGGGGGGCTTGGCGTTGTGGGGTCCCACTATGGATGGGATGGGATGGGATGGGATGGGATGGGATGGGATGGGATGGGATGGGATGGGATGGGATGGGATGGGATGGATGGTGCTCACAGGGACTCAGGTGTGCAGCAGGATCTACGGTGTTATCCTTGAAACGGACGAAGCTGTGCGACAGCAAGCCAGAAAAATGCATTTCCTGCTCAGGAAGAAGGGTAACTTCTCTCAGCTGGCGTGTTGCAGAAACACCCCGCTCTCGGACGCTGTGCCGGGGGGAAAGCACCAGCTCCAGCAGCACTGAGCACTGTGATGCTTTGTGCAGGGCCGTGCAGGCCGCAGCGGGCCGTGCTGCAGGCCATGCTGTGGGCTGTGTCAGGGGCTGTGCTGCAGGCCATGCTGTGGGCCATGCTGCAGGCTGTATCAGGGGCCGTGCTGCAGGCCTCCTCAGCTTGGTGTTTCCTCCCCCAGCAGAGTTCTGCCGCATCGACAAGCCGCTGTGCCACGATGAGGACGAGCAGCTCAGCTTCGAGGCCGTCCGCAACATCCACAAGCAGATGGACGACGACGCCAACGGCAACGTGGACGTGGAGGAGAGTGACGAGGTTGGTGCTCCGCATCTCCCGGCCCCTCTCTGCGCCATGCGGGCAGCGGCATGGCGGGGCGGCCTGCACCCTGGTGTGCCATCCCAGGGCCGTGGGCCGCCCTTCCACTCACCTGGCGAGGAAACGCCGTCCCATCACAGTCCGAGTTCTGATCCCAGCCATGCCTCTGGGCGCTGCCATCCCTGCAGCACGCAGCTTTTCTCCTGTTCTGGGGGTTTCTGCACCCGCTTCATCTTTGGTTACCAACGTATCCCAAGACTGGGAGACGAGCGGATCTGTTTACATGCCTGCGGTTTTGTTTCGTTGCTTCATTTTAACTCTGGAGCAGGGAAGGCCGTCCGATCCGATCAAGCCTCTCTTTGCCATCTCGTTGAGCACACGCTCTGGCTGCTGTCCCTTCCCGCTCCACTCATTCCCCGGCCCACCTGGAACCGTAACTTTGTGCCCGCTGCAGGAAAAGGAAATGCGTTTTTGTTGTCTCGGCCTTTGAAATTTGAGCTGATAACTTTATTAAAGAGAAAGAAACAGGATCAAACAGGAGGGGAAACGATTGTTCACGAGGGTGGATAGCGGTAGAACAAGGGGGAATGGTTTTATACTGAGACAGGGGAGGTTTACATTAGATATTAGGAGGAAGTTTTTCACTCCGAGGGTGGTGAGGCACTGGAACAGGTTGCCCAAGGAGGTTGTGGATGCCCCGTCCCTGCAGGCATTCAAGGCCAGGCTGGACGTGGCTCTGGGCAGCCTGGGCTGGTGGTTGGCGACCCTGCACTCAGCAGGCGGGGTTGAAACTCGATGATCTCTGAGGTCCTGTTCAACCCAGGCCATTCTAGGATTCTAGGATTCTATGAAAATTGTTGCTTTCCTACGTAAGTACCAGAAGAAATAGTGACTGCTGGAGCAGAGAAAGCTTTCTGATTCTTATAACAGCTCCTCAACTGCAACGGGTGCTGGTTTGAGAGGTGCAGTGTGAGGGATGCTCTCCTCTAAGCAGACAAATGGAAGTAACACAGTTGAAGTGTTGGAAAAATGCAGACCAAGGGGCTCTGCTGTGGGCCACAGGATCCCAGTTTCCCCGTTCCTCACCCTGTAGCGGGCCAGGGGCTCAGGGTGGGCTGGGAACAGGGCTGCTGGGTGCTGGGAGTGGTGGTGCTGGGAGCAGTGGTGCTCAGTGCGGGGCTGCTGGGTGCTGGGAGCTCCTGGCACAGGATGGAGGGATGCAGGGGCTGCCGCTGCCCTGGAGCCCTCTGCTCTGGCCAGCGCAGGGCTGAGCAGAGATGCTGGTGTGCTCTGGAGGCTCAGTGAGGCTGTGGCTGACAGGGGAACCCAATACAATCTCTATGTGTTGTTGTGAACTCACTGAAGTGCAGCCTGCTGCTTCTGGACCCACGGCTTTGTCCTTTTTCTCTCATTCCGATGTGCTTGGCAAAATAAGAGGCTCTGAAAGCCCCTAGGTAGTGCTGTTCAGTGAGCAGCCCTGCAGAGCCCTGCTCCAGGATGCATCAGACAGAAGCAGACACCCGGCGGGCTGAACCTCCCACCCGAACCAGTGCTGGGGTCGGGCTGTGGGGCACGTTGCTGCTGGCAGTGCCTGCTGCTTCTGCAGGGCTGCTGTCCCCAGACCAGCACAGCAGCCTGGAGCTGGGAGCGGTGCTCGTGGGACGCGTTCAGCCCAGCGCTCCCATCTGGCAGTGTCGTTCCCTCCGCCTAAATTCCACTTTGTGGAGTAATTAAAACAAATGGAAGCCTTTCGCAGACAAATAAATGAAAAGCTTTCAGCTGCGTTCCCTGCAGCTGGGAGCTTTCCCCTGGGGCGGCTGCGCTGCAGCTCTGCCTCCGCTCGCGGAGCTGTGCTGGGTTGTGCTGGGGCAAGCCCTGCCCTGCCTCCAGCTGCCTGCTGCTCCCAGGACACGGGGCACGTCCTGCCCGCTCACCCTGCGGTATGGCAACGTTGTATGAGCAGTAACATTCATTCTTCAGAAAGGCTGGAGGACCGGCAGCTCAGCTGCTGCTGGCCCCTCGTCTTCTGCCCCTTCTGTCGAGCCTAACTTTGTGGTTTTCTATTGCTTGTATTTAACATACTGATCTTCTCGTGCCGAGTCGCCGTGGATGGCACGCATGTGCTGCAGCCGCATGGGTTACGGTGCTGGCAGCCCCTGTGGGCCGCCTTCCCCCATCCTGTCACTGCCAGGAGGTTTTGCTTTGGTTTCCCTTCTGGTGACGGAGCACGTGGCTCCTGCTGGCCGTGGGAAGCCCCTGTGTGCGTGCAGCGAAGCCGTGCGGGTTGCACGCCGCCGGCAGCGTCGGCTCTGGGAAGCACAGAAGCTGTGCCCTGGGAAAGCCACGCGCCGTGCGCAGCTGCGGTCCTGCCCGGCTTCGCGCTGCCCTTCAGCCCTCACCGCCTGCTTCCTTCCTTCCTGGGAGCGAACGTTCAGCGAAGCTGGCGATGACATCATTGACCTCAATTAAAGCGAAAGAGCCGTCCCTCGTGGGAGAGCTTCTAATTAGCGATCTATTTCTGCTCCCCGCGCTCACCCAGAAGGCAGCTGCGGCGATGCGCTGCTCGGACGGGGTGCTCGGCAGGGCAGGTGCTGTTAGCCTGGTTTCCCGAGGAAACGAGGGGCGTCCCACTGCTCTGTTGGTCCTTCCTCATTCTGATCCCGCAGCCCAATGGGCCTCAGCCTCCTCCAGGCACAGGCACGCAGCTCGGGCAGTGCTGGGGAAGGATTCCCCTCCACATGTGATCTACACCTCCCCTCCTTCAGTGTAAGCCCCTCTGCCTGACCTGCTGGGGATGGGTGTTAGACAGTGGGAGAAAGCATTTTCTGCCCGAAGCAGAGGTGGTTTGCTGGAACAAGCAGGGGTGGAGGTTACAGCTGTGACCATCCCAAGAACTGCTCCCCCAGGGCATGGCAGTTCCCCTCCGTGCCCATGCAGGGACCTGTGCACCACCTCAGGGCAGCGCTGCTCTCATCGTTACCCGCTGCCTTCATTAAGGGAGGTTCTCCAGCCGTGGGACTTCTGAGGACGTGCAGGGTATGGTTTGTGAGTGCGCGGGGACTGTCCCATGCAGAAGCGGGTTACATTTGTGCAGTGAGCCGTGCTGCAGCACGACTGTGCCACGGCCACTGCTGCTCCGGGATGCAGCTCTTGGGGAGGTGGTGCCAGGAGCAATGCACGATGCAGGGCACTGCAGCATTGCTGCATGTGGGCAGCGTGGGGCTCTGCTGCTGGGTGTGCTGGGGGTCCCACGGCCATGTTGTGTGCGTGCGTGTGTGTTAATGTGCACCTGCAATCAGCGAGTCCTTAAGGATGGAGAAGCCCTCCAGGGTCACCAGCCCAACCCCAGCCCACCCCACCGTGCCCACTGCCCACGTCCCTCAGTGCCACATCCCCACTGTTCCTGAACACCCACAGGGACGGTGACCCCCCCACTCCCTGGGCAGCCTGTGCCGGTGCCCGACCAACCTGACCCTCCCCTGGCACAACATGAGGCCATCCCCTCTCATCCTATCACTGTCACCCAGGAGCAGAGGCCAGCTCCCCTCGCCACAACCTCCTTCCAGGAGCTGTGGAGCCACGAGGTCTCCCCTGAGCTCCTCTGCCCCACACTGACCCATCCCATCCCCCCAGCCGCTCCCACAGCGCTGTGCTGCAGACCCCTGGCAGCTCCGCTCCCTTCTCTGGACACGCTCCGGGGCCTCCATGTCTTTGTGGCAGTGAGGGCCCAAGGCTGAGCTCAGCACGGAGGTGCGGCCCCACCAGTGCCGTGCAGAGGGACGGGCAGCTCCTGCTGCTGCTGCCCGCACTGCTGCTGACACAGCCAGGATGCTGTTGGCCTTCTTGGCCGGCTGGGCACACTGCTGGCTCGTGGTCAGCCCCGGTTCCTTTTCCTCCCACACCCTCCAGCCACTGCCCCACGCCTGCAGCGCTGCGTGGGGTCGGTGTGAGCCAAGTGCGGGACCCGGCACTGCTCTCGTTGGCCCCCACCCATTGGCCCCATCCCAGCGATCAGCTCCCCGGGTCCCTCTGCAGGGCCCTCCAACCCTCCACACCACGGCCGTGATCCCAGTCCCCGCTTCCCCCGCAGCCCTCCCCCGGTGGCAGTGCCGCTGGGAGCACTGAGCGATCGCTTTCCCTCTGCGCTCCCTGGAGCTAAATATACCGGGCAGCAGCTGGCCCCGCTGGTGACATTGCCGCCTGCCGTAGGTCAGGGCCGTGGGACGCGGAGCTGCAGTGGCACGGGGGGGTGCTGGGCTCGGCCTGCACGCTGCGGGGCCTGGCTCTGGGCTGTGTGCTGGGAGCAGGCCGGCCTGCTGCTGCTCAGTGCGCCCTGCGGGCCTGCAGGATTGAACGCTGCACAGTTTTAGTGCTCTGCCTCCCATGGAAGCACCACCTCCTTGTGTAGGGGCGGCTTTAAAGAACCGTTACGTTCTTCGCCTTCCAAACCCTCTAGCAAAGACTGTGAATCGCAGAAACGGCAAGGTTGGAAAAGAGCTCTGAGGTCACGTCCAGCCCACCCCCAGCGTGCTCACCGATAGAACCATGGAGGCTGGAAATGCGCTCCAAGACCCCCAGCCCGCCCCACCGTGCCCACATCCCCCAGTGCCGCATCCCCACAGCTCTGGGACACCCCAAGGACGGTGATCCCCCCTCCCCGGGCAGCCTGTTCTGGTGCTGGCCGCTCTCTGGGGGAGGAACGTCCCCTGTACCCACCTTGCTGCCCCCTGGCACAACTTGACCCTCGCACCACATCGTGATGGTGGGCAGTGGGCTGCAGCACTCCATGCAGCACTCCATGCAATGCTCCATGCAGTGCTCCGTGCAGTGCTCCGTGCAGTGCAGCACTCCATGCAGTGCTCCATGCAACGTTCCATGCAGTGCTCCATGCAGTGTTCCATGCAACGCTTCATGCAATGCTCCCTGCAATGCTCCATGCAGTGCTCCCTGCAGCGCTCCATGCAATGCTCCATGCAGTGCTCCATGCAGTGCTCCCTGCAGCGCTCCATGCAATGCTCCATGCAATGCTCCATGCAATGCTCCATGCAG
>NC_034409.1:192695620-192695926 GCF_002078875.1 Numida meleagris | reverse complement strand
TGCTCCATGCAATGCTCCATGCAGTGCTCCATGCAATGCTCCATGCAATGCTCCCTGCAGTGCTCCATGCAGTGCTCCATGCAGTGCTCCATGCAGTGCTCCCTGCAGCGCTCCATGCAATGCTCCCTGCAGCGCTCCATGCAATGCTCCCTGCAATGCTCCATGCAGTGCTCCATGCAATGCTCCATGCAGCGTTCCATGCAATGCTCCCTGCAGTGCTCCATGCAGTGCTCTGTGCAGCACTCCATGCAGTGCTCCATGCAACGCTCCCTGCAATGCTCCCTGCAATGCTCCATGCAGTGCTCC
>NC_034409.1:192686212-192695485 GCF_002078875.1 Numida meleagris | reverse complement strand
TGCAATGCTCCCTGCAATGCTCCATGCAGTGCTCCATGCAGTGCTCTGTGCAGCACTCCATGCAGTGCTCCATGCAACGCTCCCTGCAATGCTCCATGCAGTGCTCCCTGCAGTGCTCCCTGCAATGCTCCATGCAGTGCTCAGTGGGGCCGGAGCTGTGGGGTGCTGTGGGGACGGCCAGCAGGCAAGCAGAGCCAAGGCAAGGTGCAGCCGGGAGCTCGGAGCGGAGCTCAGTGCCCTCAGCTGCAAGAAGTAGCAGGTTCAGTGGCAGCAGCCCGGGAGATGCTGCAGTGTGAGCGAGTGAGGCCGGGGCTGCTGGCAGCAGTGGGGCTCTGCCAGCGCAGGGCTGTGACGAGCTGCTAGCCATGGGGGTCGCAGGGAGGGCGGTGGGTGGGATGCTCTGTAGTGCTTTTGCCCACGAGGGTTCACCCCGTGCTGCTGCTGTTTCTTCTAGTTCTTGAGAGAGGACCTGAACTACCACGACCCCACCGTCAAGCACAGCACCTTCCACGGCGAAGACAAGCTCATCAGCGTGGAAGATCTTTGGAAGGCCTGGAAGACCTCTGAAGGTAAAAAAAAAAAACCCACAAAACCAACCAACCCCCCCAAACCAAACCCAGCTGCCCCCCCGAGCAAACAGCACGAGCAGCCGTGCAGAATGGAGCGAGTGGCAGCGGTCTGAGTGTCCCGTGGCGGCGTGTCAGCGCGTCCCAGATGAGCACTGATTTCTGTTTCGCTGCCTTTTGTAAGTCACTTTTCCAGCTTCCTTTTTTGGGCACTCCTGGACTTTGTGGCTTTCAGTACTTTTGCCAGCTGTCAGTGCAGGCACCTGAGTACAGTGGCGGAAGTGGGAATGGTTTCATTTCTCTGTCCCCAGAAACGTGTGTTAAAACAGGACCACGTGCTGCCCCGTGCCAGCTCCTCCTCGAGACCCCCAGGTTCAGGCCGTGTCCTATGGGGCAGCAGCGCCCTGCAGGTGGAGCGGAGCTGTGTGGCAGCTTGTCTACCCTTAGAATTTCCCTTAGAAGTTTGCTGAACCCCAGGGGCACCCTCATCTGGAGGTGAGGTCCTGGGTGCGCTGGGCTCAGCAGCTTGCCCAGGGATGGGGAAGTTCAGTCCCTGGTGGAAACTCCCTGACACTGCTGAAGCGGTGAAGAAACTTCCGGGTTTGCTGCCGCTTCGTGGCACGTTTTCACTTTCCCCCCAGTCAGGATGTTGCAGTTTCTGTGCTGAGAAATATTAAAACCCACCCTGCCGCCCTGCCCCGTCTTTCTGCTTTAGAAACTTGTCTTCTCCAGCTCTGGGCTCCGTCGCAGGAGGATCTTTAACCTGACACCCGCAGCAGTCAGAGCTTACGGCCCGGCAGTGAAGCTGCTGGGGAAGGTGTGGGCGCAGGAGGGTGGGAGTTGTGCAAGACACCGGGGCAGGTGCAGCCGTGGGAGTGTCACCATCATCCCACAGCGACCAACCGTGAGCTGCAGGCCGCGTGTGAGCACTGCCACGGGCGCTGCGCTGGGGGACGTCCCCGCGGGAGCAACGTCTGCTGCGTGGCTGCTCACAGCCAGCCTGGCCCTGAGCGCCTTTCACCGCCAGCCAGTTCTTTACCCAAGAGGGTGGTGAGGTGCTGGAACAGGCTGCCCAGAGAGGCTGTGGATGCCCCGTCCCTGGAGGTGCTCAAGGCCAGGTTGGATGGGGCCCTGTGCAGCCTGCTCTACTATTAGATGTGGAAGTTGTAGCCCTGAGTGCAGCAGGGGCTTGGAGCTTGATGATCCTTGAGGTCCCTCCCAGCCCACGCCATTCTAGGATTCATTCAGAAGCTTTATTCTGGGTGAGCACACGAGTCCTCAGGGATGGAGGAGCCGCCCCGTGACGCTCCCCGGGTCCGGTCGCTGCTTTTGCTTTTGCTCTCTTCCTGTTGGTGACACGTGCGGCAGGAAGTGGCACATCTCTGTGCAGCTTCTGCGGCATCACTTCTCCTTGGAGGGAATGTGGTCAGCACTCAGCATTTTCCTTCCTGTTGTTCCGTTTCACCAGCTGATCACATAAATGTCTGCTTCCAGCGTTGCTGGCCTCATCTGGAGCCCGGTTTGGGCATCTGTAAACCTGAGCTGTCAAACCAGCTCGGGGGTTGCTCCTGGTGGAGCTGTGCCAGCGCTGGAGGTGCACCCAGGGCACACGTGTGCATCCTGTTGCTCCTTCTGCCTGCCCTCCTGTCCACGTGTGCTTTTACAACACCCCGGGTGCCATGGATAAATCTCTCCATGCGTGTGGCTCTCGGAAGCAGATCGTCTGGGGGAGGGGTGCGGAGCAGGGGGAGCATCCATCCCATCCCATAGAGGAGAGGGGCAGGTTGGGGAGCGGGGTGTGTGGGGTGGGAGCAGGTCAGGGAGCGTGGTGTCCAGGCTCAGAGCAGGATCTGTACCCAGATCAGCAGCCGTTGTCATAACTTGAGATTGTCAGGAAACGCTTCTGGGATCTCTGCTAACTCGTCCCAGGCCTCGTGTGGCTCCAGCAGGGAGCAGAGGTTCAGGTGTTCTGCCCTGGGTCCATCAGAGCTGCTGCAGGTCCTGTGTGCGCAGCAGCGCCTCGGACCATGGGGTATTGCTCCTGCTGGGCGCTGGCACAGCCGCTGCTGCCCGGCCAGCTGCCATCCCAGCACCTTGCCAGTTTGTGGCTCGTCCTGTCCTGGCCCCCGTCCTGTCCTGTCTGTCCTGCGTTGGTTCTGCCAGAGGCATTGAGCTCGCTGCAGTGAGCTGGGAGATGTTTCTCATGTCCGTGGGGCAGCTCTTTGTTGACGTTTAAGATGTGACCGTGCAGCCCTGAACTCAGCATTGGCCCAGCCCCGCAGCCTGCAGCAAACGGGCCCTGTCTGTGCGGGGCTGTGGGGCGGACAGACGGGAGGACATGGACGGAGGCAGATGGGTGCTGGGGTTTTGGGGCAGCTCCTCGTGTTGTTGGAGGCTGATAAATGCCCGAGAACACACCCTGTGCTAAAGCAGATCCTCCTGCTGCATTGCAAACACCCCTGCACCCACGTTCCCCGCAGCCAGCGGAGCGTTCCCTGTGCCGGGCCCCGGGCTGCTCCTTTATCAGATGGCCTCGTTGTTCTGTGAGCTGTGAGCACGGCGCTGAGCTGCCACCTGCAAGGCTTCTGCTGGGGCTGCTGGGAGGACAAGGACTCCACCCGCTGTCCTTGTGCCAGCTGGAGGCCTTGTGCCAGCCTGCCGGCCTCCCCAGGGGGCTGCTGCTGTGTGACAGCCCCCGGGCTGGACCCCCCCACGCCCAGGCTCGCTGCCTTTCCCAGGGACGCCGCTGTTCCGACTCCGTGGGTGTTTTCCCTTTGCTGAGGGCACTGGGGAGAGGTGTATCTAGGGGGGTTACCGGTCATGGCGTTGTTGCTGGCTGGATGGTGTCAGCAGTAGAAGTGCTAAGCTGCCCGTGTGCTTCCTGCCCGCAGTGTACAACTGGACGGTTGACGAGGTGGTGCAGTGGCTCATTACCTACGTGGAGCTGCCGCAGTACGAGGAGACCTTCAGAAAGCTGCAGCTGAGCGGACACGCCATGCCCAGGTCAGTGCTCACCCCCTGCAGCAGAGCCGAGGCGGCGACGCGCGCGACCCCGTCCCCGTGCGCGGAGCCACGGGTAATTCCTGATCCGCCTCAGCTTGGCTCCGGGTGCGGGGTTGCGCTGCAGCCCTCGCTGCAGGGCTGGGGTAGGCGTGAGCGGGGCTGTGGCGGCTGTGCAAGCAGGTGCTGTGGCTGCAAGTGCTGCCGTGCTGGCTTGCACAGCAGGCATCCTCCTCCTCTGTGCTCAGAGCCAGAGCCCCGAGCTGGAGCAGAGCGGGTCCAGGCCGTGCCCTGCCTCTGCCCACGCTTCTTTTGGAACTCATCGCACTCGCGCTCTTCTCTCCTTGCTCATCGTCCTCGGCACGGGGATGGTCTCTGCTGGCTGCGTTCCACGTGAGAAATGTGCTCTGCCGTCCATGAAGCCAGACGTCAATGGCTGGCGGCGTGGATTTGATTTAACGTATGCGTGTGTGATTAGCAGGGCGCTAACAAGCTGGGTTTTCCTAGGAAGCAGTGTGAGCAGTCGGGGGATGGATGAGAACGTCAGGTTCATGGAAAGCCTTCGCTTTTCTCCTCCGGCACTGAAGCCAGGGACGCTGCTTTTTAACACTTGGATGCAGATTTCTGGATCAGAAACAACACTGCTGGAGGGCTTGCTTTTGTCCTGGCAGCTCTCTGGTCCCGCTCGTGACGTTTCTCTGCCTCTAGTTCCCACGTTATTCATTTTTGGTCAGCTGTGAATTGGGCTGGGTGTGACCGTGCCTCCTCCTTGCATTTCGCAGGCTGGCAGTGAACAACGCGACCATGATGGGGACGGTTCTGAAGATGACGGACCGAAGCCACAGGCAGAAGCTGCAGCTGAAGGCTCTCGACACCGTGCTCTTCGGGCCTCCCCTCCGTAAGTAGCGCCGCAGCGCTCATTAAGCACGAGGAGCTGCATCTGCTCAGCATCAGACAGCAGAGATCCATCTTTGTGACCCAGAGTTTATGCTGAGGGTAATGCGGTGTGGCAGAGCCCGCAGCAGGTCGGCTCGGGGCCTGTCCCGGAGCTCTGTCGCTGTGAGCACTGCAGCCTCGCGCTGCAGCTGGCAGGCGTGGGCCGCGCTGCCT
The DNA here is from genome assembly GCF_002078875.1 of Numida meleagris. Taxonomy (NCBI): domain Eukaryota; kingdom Metazoa; phylum Chordata; class Aves; order Galliformes; family Numididae; genus Numida; species Numida meleagris. The sequence goes on along the minus strand of NC_034409.1, from coordinate 192,690,809 downwards.
GCGGGGACCCCGTGCCCACAGCACAGCCCTGGCCGTGGGTTTGCACTGCGCCGTGAGCAGGGCTGCAGGGAGGGGAGCACTGGGACGGCCCTGCTCCGAAGGAGGGCCGGTTCTGGAGCCGGTTGTAGGCGTCTCTTGATGATCTAGAGGCCCTCTGATGTTTATCAGTGCAGCTCGGGCTGCTCCTTTGCATGCCTTGTGTCTGGCTCACGGCTGCCGTCTCCTTATTACGAGGGCTCCTTGCGTCTCTCCTGCTCATGCACGTTTTCCTCGTTAACGTTTGGTGCTTTGGTGGGGTAAGCTGAAGCCCGGCTGTGTCAGGAGCCTGCTCGGCACGGCACCGTGCAGCGTGCTGGGTCTGTGAGCACTGCCTGCACACGTCAGCCCCCTCACCCTGCGCTCCTGCCCCCTGGGGAACCCCCCCCCCCCAGGTTTGATGTGAACACAGAGGGCTTCTCCCTCAGCACGGTGCAAACGCAACAGCCTGGGTGCAGTCCCCAGGTGGAGAACTGTGGGTTTGACTGCTGACAGCTGCAGGAGTGTGCCACGGAAAGCAGCGCTCCGTGCTTCCTCTGCCCTCGGTGTGGTGCTGTTCCGGGGTCTCTTGTTGCTGTTGAACCCCCGGGGGGGAATGTGCCTTGGTCTGCACCTGTGCCAGCCACCTCTGGGGCAAGCTGGGGCTATTGGTTACAGCCACCCCGGTTCCTGCTGGAGCCCCGCAGCGCCGAGGAGGAATTTGGTTGGCAGCCTCACAGGCTCTGTAACGGCAGAGTAAATTGCTTTTAATGGCTTCGGATTAATGGTTATTCTCCGTGTTTGAGGCACTCCAGGAGCTGCCGGGCAGCCATCCTGGCACGTACCACGAGCTCCAGTCGTGCACTCAGCAGCACGGAGCTGCGCGGTGCTGGTCTGCAGTGCATGGCTGCACCACCTGCATCAGCCCTTCGTGGCTTTCCCCAAGGTTCCTAGAAGGCAATTTTTGGGACGTGGTTGCTAACAATGCGTTGACCTCCAGTTTATTACAGTGGGAGCTCGGCTGTCCAGCTGTAGTTCCCTATGGGACGGGCTGCAGGACAGCAGTGCTCAGCACTGCGTGGGAAGTGCCCGTGACCTTGCCGGCTGCAGAAGCAGCTTTTGCTCGGTGCCAGATGTAGCGGTCTCAGATGCATTGCTCTCATCTTTGGGTCGGTGAAGGGGAGAGCGAAGCTCCTGGCCACGCAGTGAGGCTCACAAGTGTGGGACTGAAGGGTTTTCTGCTCACAAAGGTGCTCTGGTACCCGTGCTGCAGAGCAGGCAGGAAGGTCAAACTGGTCTGGGTGGGCGCAACGCGGCTGCGTCCTCCGGCTCCTTATATGGGGATCATAGCCCATACCAGTCCCAGACAGTTTCTCACTCTGTCCCTTGAAGCTGGGAAATTTCCTTGTCCTTGAGGCTGAGAAGCTTCTGCTGCGATGTCCCCTGCTGCCCTGCTGCTCGGCAGGCTCCCGCCGTCCCATCAGATGTTCCCATGGCGGACCCAGGCGGATGGTTTCCCCTTCAGAGAGCGGTGCTCGCCTGCAGCCTTACAGCCCTGAGGTTAATCCAGCTGCAGAGGAGGATGGGGAAGCTGTGCCATCCCAGAGCTGAGCCATCCCAGAGCTGAGCCATCCCAGAGCTGTTCTATCCCAGAGCTGTGCCATCCCAGAGCTGAGCCATCCCAGAGCTGAGCCATCCCAGAGCTGAGCCATCCCAGAGCTGTTCTATCCCAGAGCTGTGCCATCCCAGAGCTGACCCATCCCAGAGCTATGCCCATCCCAGAGCTGTTCTATCCCAGAGCTGTGCCATCCCAAGGCTGAGCCATCCCAGAGCTATGCCCATCCCAGAGCTGTTCTATCCCAGAGCTATGCCCATCCCAGAGCTGTTCCATTCCAGAGCTATGCCCATCCCAGGGCTGTGCCCTGAGCATCTCCTCTTCCTATGCCTGAAACTGCATCTGGCCTTGTTAGCGTGACTGTGTTGCAGGGCTGTGTTGTAGAGCAGTGTTGCAGGGCTGAGATGCAGGGCTGTGTTGCAGAGGTGTGTTGCAGGGCTGTGCCACAGTGCCGTGCTGCATCGCTGTGCTGCAAGCCCGGCCTGCTGTCCTGCTGCCACCTGCACCCCTGCTGTGGCCTCTGGCTGAGCTGCGGCAGCATATCTGCTGCGGCCTCACCTCCAGCACCAGCTGCAGGTCAACTCCTCCTGGTCCTGCAGCCCCTCATGGCCCTACAGCTCCTTGTGGCCCTACAGCTCCTTGTGGCCCCACAGCCCCTCCGGGGTCAGGTGTGGGGTGAGGGAAAGGCTGTGCCCCAGAGGGCGGTGGGCACAGCCCCAAGCTGCCAGAGCTCAGGAAGCGCTGGGACATCGCTCTGATGTAGGGTGGGGGTCTGGGGTGCTGTGTGGGGCCGGGGGTTGGGCTTAACTGGGAGTTGGCCTCTTCTCCCATGCAGAGGAGAAGGTGGGGCGTCTCCTTCCTGGGATACCTGAACCCACCTGGACCCTCTGTGTGCAGCTGCTGTAGGGAGCTGCTCCGGGGTTGGGCTGGGGGGCTCTGGAGTTCCCAGCGCTGTGGGGCTGGGGTTCCCGGTTCTGTGAAGCTGCAGGTGGTGTTCTCAGACCCCGCAGAGCCCCTCCAGGGTTCCACTCCGACACAGTTCAAGTTTTTTTTGACACCGTGCTCTTTAATCACAGTCCTGCTGGCAATGTGGGCAGCGTGAGTGGGCGGGTGGGTTTGGGGCGGTTTGGCAGCAGGCGCTGCAGGGGGATGGACCCAAACCCACCCACTCCAACGATGGCGAACGAGCTCCGTGCTCTGTGCTGCTCGTTTTGGAGCGAGTTGCTAGCAGGGAGAGCTCCTTTTGTGGGAAAGTAATTGCAGCTGGGGACAAATGCTGCATGTCGTCAGTTTCGGTACAAAACGTAACAGCTGTTTGCTGTCCTTTCTCCCTCCTCTTTGTCTTTCCCCGCCTGGGACACGCTGTGCTGCAGCCTGTGTGCACGAGGCCGAGCGTGGCACACCTGCGTGCCGTCACGGAGCAGGAGGGCGTGCGAGCGGAGCAGAGCGAGCGAGCTTCGTGTTGTCTGGGTTGTATTCACCGCTCCTTGAGTGACGTGGAGGAAGGGAGGCTCGGGGTGACGGCCCCGCACCGCTGGCCCCGGGGAGCATGCGGCTGCCGAAGGGCTCCCCGTTCCCTTGTGCATTGCACGGCTCTGTTTGCTCCGTGCAGCTCCAGCTGCTGCCCCACACTGCTGGCTGCCTGGGCACAGCGCCCGGTGCCGGGTGTTGCTCAGCTTCGTCCCAGCAGCCATCCGCTGCTCTTGACAGCACTGAGGGTTTGATCCTTCCCGTGAAGCCGCGCTCCTGCGAAGCTGCAGGAAGCAGCGAGGCTGCGGTTGCACCAGCCCGGGGGTTCCTGCCTGCCCGCCCATCCCGCCTGCTGGTGGCAGGACCTGGCTGCTGGGAGCTGCTGGGGGCGGAGGGCACCTCCCAGTGCGGAACGGGGGGACTCCAAGTGACGTTCGTGCGGCCGCTCGCTGGGAGCTGCTCCTTGGGAAGAGGATGTTGTGATGATCCGTCCGGAACGGGAAGCGTGGCCGAGGCGGATCTTGGTTGTTTTGTGAGTGTTGAACTTGCACGTGAGCGTTTTCAGAGAGAGGCGCAGCCGCCCCGTGGTGCACCGTGCTCGGTGCTGTGCGAGGGCTGCGCTGGGCCACGGCCTCGTGCTGCTGCTGCTGCGGGCAGGGGGAGCTGCAGGGCGCTGCTGTGCCCCCCGTCCAGAGTAGAGCAGAGCGGCACGGCTGGGACAGGGGTGTGATTTCCCTTCCCCCTTACATCCATGGCCCCGCAGAGCTGGATGCACTGTGTGCATGCTGCTGGCGTGCAGCCCCACGCAGACCGGGCGGCACCGCGGGCAGCAGGGAGCGGGCAGGGACAGGGCAGAGCGCTGGCACTGGCAGGTGGCACTGGTTGCTTTTCAGCAATACATTAACTATCCAGTCCCGGAGGTAAATGTCACTCTTATTGAAAACAAACAAAACCACTTCTTGGTCCTAAAGGAGAGGATTATGCACATCTTCCTAAGCCGTGTCAGCGTTGCTAAGCGGTGGTTTTTATTGAACCAGTTTCTGCTGAACCTCTGTTAATGTGTTGCTGACGGATGAGAAGTGATGTTTCCTTATCTCCTAGTGTGGCAAGCTGAGTTGGGAACGCGGTGTATCGCAATCAAAGGCGCCCTGAGGTGCTGGAACTGCTTTCTGGTGGTAATGCAACCCAGCAGGAGAGATGCCAGCAAGGGACAGCTCACAGGAGAACTCAACCGGGTACCTGCGTGTTCCAGAGGCTGCAGGAGCTGGCAGACGGGCTGCCATGTGCAAAGCTGCAGCACCGAGGAGTCCTGCCACTTTCCCGTGTTTCTCCATTGCTGTCGCAGCTGCACCTTGCACCGCATGCATGGAAGGGATGGCTGCACAGCCTCACATGTCAGCTGGGAGCAGGCAGGGATGGGAGCAGGACCAGGAGCAGGCAGGGATGGGAGCAGGGATGGGAGCAGGACCAGGAGCAGGCAGGGATGGGAGCAGGACC
>NC_034409.1:192658745-192685972 GCF_002078875.1 Numida meleagris | reverse complement strand
TGGGAGCAGGACCAGGAGCAGGGCTGGGAGCAGGCAGGGATGGGAGCAGGACCAGGAGCAGGGCTGGGAGCAGGCAGGGATGGGAGCAGGACCAGCAGCAGGCAGGGATGGGAGCAGGGACGGGAGCAGGAGCAGGACCAGGACCAGGAGCAGGGCTAGGAGCAGGCAGGGATGGGAGCAGGACCGGGAGCAGGGCTGGGAGCAGGCAGGGATGGGAGCAGGAGCAGGAGCAGGGCTGGGAGCAGGCAGGGCCGTGGGAGAGGCGGTGACAGCACGCAGGGTCAGGCTGCAGTGCTTGGACACAGCGCAGTGAGGGCAGAGGATGTCACTGGTAATTAAGTCTCTGTAATTGGGAGGCAGGGAGGGGTCGGGGCCTGTGTGTGTCATGCGGTGCTGGGGGGACGCCAGCCTTTAACAGCCTCATCTTCTCCCACTTACGGCACATGGCAGTTGTTCTTGGCTTAAAAGAGAACTGCATCAGAGAGCCAAGGTCAAACACGAGGCTTTTTTTCCTAACAGCAGATTTAGTGTGCTTATTGCTATTAAGCATCCGCTCTTCTAGCTGCATTTTGAAGCTACCTTCGTGGGCTCGTGGCCTCATTTCGAGCTGCACAGACAAGAATTAGTCTGGATTCTGGATTCTGTCTTCTTAGGGCTTTTCTACTTGAGCTCTGTGCAGGCAGCAGGGATTTATCGGGGCGCAGAGCTGTGCATGGTGATGGACAAGACCTGGCTCTGCTGCCTGGAGCCTTGTGTGTAGCTGCAGTGCCCAGCTGGGCCTTGACCTGAAGTGGAGGTTTCCTGGTGGTTTCCTGGGGCATGCCGGGATTCCATGGAATCACGGAGTCACGAAGGCTGGGGAAGCCTCCAGGAGCCCCACCCCGGCCCACCCCACCGTGCCCACTGCCCACAGCCACCAGTGCCACATCCCCACGGCTCTGGGACACCCCAGGGACGGGGACCCCCCTCCCCGGGCAGCCTGTGCCGGCGCTGGCCGCTCTTTGGAGCAGGGATTGTTCCTAACAGCCGAGCTGGCCCTCCCCCGGGATTTCCGGGGCCTATAAATACTGTTGGTGCCTCAGCTCCAAATGACAAGGCAATTCTGTAGAGCCCGAAGGTGCTGGTTACTGCTCAGCAGTGTCTTTGTGCCGCTCTTCCGAGACGAGAGGACAAACTCCCGTGCCCTTCTGCGCACGTTTTACATCCGTGGGTTCCTCACAGGGGGAACCAAGGGGTGTGCACCGGAGCTGGAGGAGCGGGCTCACTCCATGCTGGGAGCAGATTGGTGTGGCAGCCGTCCTTCCCACCGAGGGGACAGCTCTGCCCCTACGTGCCCCTCTGCCCCACTGCACCCGGTTAGGGGCACACGCCGGCACTCCCTTGCGCTGTGCCAAGTCTGAAGTGCTCACACACGTGGGAAGGAGGGGAAGCTTCGTCATTTCGAGGGAGGATGTTTTATGGTTTGGGGTTTTATTCCCACTCCCCACAATGCTTGTATTTGAAGGAAGCAAAGATGAATTCGAGGCCCTAGAGGGCTCTGGGGTCCACGTGAAGGTAAGCACAACTCAGGGCTTCCCCAGTCCCACCCCAGTTCTGCACCGCCAGGCTCTGCATTGCGCCGTTCGCATGCAAACGCATGCACAGGAGCAGAGGGGTTCAGGGAAAATGTGGGAGCAGATCGTGGCCGTGCTGCTGCTGCCCTGCAGCCGACAGGGAGGAGAGCTCCGCTCCCTGCACTGCACCGCTCCTGAGCTCCAGCTGCAAAGCGCACCTGGCATCGGGGCACGGTGATGTTATTTTAAATGGCCCAGCTCAAAGGCCACCCAGGGCCACCCAGCGACCTCCCCGCGTGGCCCTGCCTGCAGCCCCGGTGCTCGCAGCCCGCGCTGGTGCCGTGCGCTCAGCGGCGTTTCCTTCTCTTGCAGTGACGCGGCACAACCACCTGAAGGACTTCATGCTGGTGGTGTCCATCGTCATCGGGGTGGGCGGCTGCTGGTTCGCCTACATCCAGAACCGCTACTCCAAGGAGCACATGAAGAAGATGATGAAGGACCTGGAGGGTCTTCACAGGGCCGAGCAGTCCCTGCACGACCTGCAGGAGCGGTAAGCGCTGCGCGTCCCGCGTCGGCCGCTGCCTTTCCTGCACCCTCGCTGCAGCTGGGGGGACCCGAGCGGCATTGCGTGCCCAGGGGCTGCCCGTGTGCAGCTCTGTTTCCTTGCCGTGCTGTTCCCCTGCTCTCTGCCTGTGCGTTGGGTCCCCGTTCTGCTCTGATTGCCATCGCTGCTTCTGAAAAATCGTTTGGGGCGTCAGGAGAGCCGGACTTGCTGCCTGCACCACGTCAGTGCGTGGGGGTAAAGCAGCAACCCGAGCACACCCACCCCACCTGAGTTTGGGGTCTTCCCCCAAACGCATAGGACTATAATGTAGATCTGTACCTCGCTGGGAAAGAGGCTCTTAAAGGCTGGGAGGTAACGGAGTTCATTAGTTGACATCCAGGCTGATCCCCGCAGGCTTTGACCCACACAAAGCACGCTGAGACAGCGGGAGCAATCGAGGGGGGAATTACACATCCCCTCCTGCTTCCTCTGAGTGCTGGTAAAAGTCAGCGCTCCCCCGCGCTGTGACAGCGGTCCAGGAGGGTTTCCTGCAAGAATGGAAGGAATTTGGAGTGTTAAACATGAGGAGGTGAGCTGCAGGCACACCTCTCATTGGAGAGCACAGGCAGGAGGGCTCCGGGTAGGGAAGGGGCACGCCAGGCTGCGGGACAAACCAGCAGCTTCTGACTTCGGCAAGGTGATTTCTAAGGGTAGATTTAGCAGTTCAGCAAGTAACAGGGCACGCTAGGCTTGGCCTCCAACTGCTCGAAAGCAATTCAAACAGAACATTGAAGGCTCGGCCTTGGTTTGGCTGCCACGCTCGGCGATGGCGACGTTCCCCGCGGCTTCCCTGGCAGCAGAGGCGCCCGGCGCCGTGCCGGCTGCTGGCGAGCGCTGCAGGCAGCACCAGGGGCAGGGCTCAGCACGCAGCCCTGTGGAGCACTGCGCCCTGGGAGGGCTCCTGCCCTGCCCAGCAGCCCTGGGAGCCATCCATGCATGGGGGATGTTTGAAAGCCTTTCTGCGCCCGCAGCGACGGCGTCGCTTGGTGTCTGCGTGGGGAGAGGGCGCGTAGAAGTGTACCGGGCTGGCGGTGCCCAACGCAGCGCGCCCACGTCAGCGCTGCAGATGTGTGACCTGCTTTCTTTTTGACTTGAAGAGTTTTCCTGTCTGCCTGCCAAGGAGCGGGTTCTAATCCACGGCTCATTTCACAAAGCTTTGCATAGTTCTACGTGACAGCCAGGATATATCCCAGAGAACCAGGGAACCCCCGGGTGTGCAGCTCCTGCAGCCGCCGCTCGCACCAGCAGGCATCCGTGGCACAGGGCAGGACAGGAGACGGCCTGGGCTGTGCTGGGGACACCTGGAAAGGAGCAGGTGGGCCTGGGGAGCTTAACCTGAGCTCAGAACCAGGTGAGGAGGCATCAACCATGTGTGCTAAGCACAGAATCACAGAAGTGCAGGGTTTGGAAGGGTTGGAAGAACCTCCCTCGCCCTGCTGGCCACGCTCTGTGCAGTGCACCCCGGGTCCCATTGGCCTTCTTGGCCGCAGGGCACCCTGCTGGCTCATGGTCACCTGTCATCCACCAGGACCCCCAGTCCTTCTGCACAGAGCTCCTCTCCAGCAGCTCAGCCCAGCTGGTACTGACGCTGCGGTTGTTCCTCCCCAGGTGCAGGACCCTGCACTTGTCCTCATTGAACGCCCTCAGGTTCCTTTCCACCCAGCTCCCAGGTCAGGTCCCCATGGGCCTGGGCAGCAGTTAGGCAGTTCTGCTCAGAATCTTGCTCTCTAGGAACTCCTTTCTGGAGCTCGAAGCGACCTGCCCCAGCTGATGGAAGTTCAGTGCTGCCCATGTCCGCAGGAGGAGCCCGGTGCTGCCACTGTTCCTCTCTTCACAATTCTGGTGTGTTCCTGGAGATTGGAGAGGGGAAGACAGACACCGAGGGTTTCTGACACCGCCATTTGTGGCTCATGTTTTGGGAACATCCCTCGACATCGAATCTTTCCAGTCCCCCCAGTGGCCCAGCAAGCAGTACAAGTTCACATCAGTGCATGCTCCCAGTATGCTGAAGACCTTAGGCTGAGCTGCCAGCTCCATTCGTGCCCATGTCACAGGTGCAGCTCTGTCCTGGAGCTCACTGCAAAGCAGGGGGTGGCTTTGTCCAGTGCCAGCATCAGAAAACAGGGCTCTGCTGTTAGCAACAGCCAGCAGGGAGGGAGAACGCAGTGGTAGTGTGCTCTTGGAAATTGTCTTGAGGATAAAATTCCTATGAAAGGAATTCTGCATCATAGCACAGGGAAATTTCTCCTTTAAATAGAGATACTTGGGTGGTTTGGAATTCTTATGGCCCTAGTATGGGAGAGCTTTAGCAATGAGCTCAGGGCAGAGAGCGTGGGTTTATCTGAAAACTTGGAACGCCTTGGCAAAAATCTCTGTTAATTGGGAAGAAAAACACTGGAGTTTCTCAACAGAGCTGTAAATTGAAAATAAACCTTTTCCAAGAAGAGAGCCAACATCATGGCTGCCGAGAGTCCAGATTTGTTGTAAATTGCTGTCTGGGTGCCAAGGATGAGCCTGCAGAGCAAGCGCTCGTGGGCTCTGCATCCTTGCTCTGTGCTCCGCTCATGGGCTCTGTGCATCCTTGTTTTGCACTCTGCTCGTGGGTTCCGTCCATCCTTGCTCTGTGCTCTGCTCATGGGTTCTCTGCATCCTTGCTCCCTGCTCTGCTCTGCTCATGGGTTGTCTGCATCCTTGCTCTCTGCTCTGCTCATGGGCTCTGTGCATCCTTGCTCCCTGCTCTGCTCATGGGCTGCACACATTTCCCCTGGGACGTGCACACTCTGAGCTCAACGTTGGCTGCAGGGCGGCAGAACTTCCCCCGTGTGCTGCACAGAGCGGGGTTTGTGGCTGAGGATCGTTTTTCCCTTTTGTCCGTGCCCAGTGGGGTGGGACGGGCAGGAGCGGGGTGGCTGCTCAGGGCGCTTACCTACAGCTGAGGTGGTTCCATCTGTGGCGTTGGGGGACTTTTTCCTTTTCTGCTGGGGCTGGTTTAAATCTGTTGCTGGCAAGCCGTGTGCTGTAGCACTGCTGGTTGTGCTCTTGCCTTGCTGACCTCACCAGCTGACCCGTGCCCTTGGTGTGTGCTGGCATTTGAGCTGCGATGCCATCGCTCTGCAGGACCCGGTCCTGCTGCTGCGTCCCCTGCAGCTCTGAGCGTCCCGGCCCTTCAGGCTGAGGGAGGAGCGCTCGCTTCCAGGCAGGATTCGTGCTTGTCCAAGTGTGAGCACTTTGCAGGCTGGACATGGAGACGTTTGTCTGCTCATTCCTTCCTGCCCAGCGTGTCTTCCCCTCGGGTTTTGTTTTTTTTACTGAAGGCAGAGGTCTTCATTTTTGTAAAAGCACTGGAAATCCAAGTGGAAGCAGTGAGCGTTTTAAAAATCGCAATGCAGGTGGGAATCCGGAGCCGGCGATTTCCTTTCTTTCAGCACGGTGAGCTTTCTCCTCGACCTTCCAGCTGTGATCCCTGCTGGCACGGTGTGAATAGGAGCAGGGCCGATGGGGCGGCCGCCACGGGCTCGTGTGCGCGACGCCGCCCGCTCCACACAGCTTCCATCTCCCTGTCCCGCAGGCTGCAGAAGGCTCAGGAGGAGCATCGCTCCGTGGAGGTGGAGAAGGTGCACCTGGAGAAGAAGCTGCAGGATGAGATCAGCATCGCCAAGCAGGAGGCGCACCGGCTGCGCGAGCTGCGGGAGGGCACCGAGAACGAGCTGAGCAGGCAGAAGTACGCTGAGCAGGAGCTGGAGCAGGTGAGGGGCGGCCCGTGGTGCGCACACGTGCACGGCACGGCGTGGGAGCAGCGTGTGGCCCGTCACTGCGCCCGCCCTCTGAGCAGCCATGCTGCTCGTAACGCCCTTTTGCCTTTGCTTTAACACTCTGCTTTGTGGAGGAAAAGATCAGAGAATCACAGGGCGCTTTGGGCTGGAAGGGATCCCTGAAGGCCCCGGTCCCACGCCCCGCAATGAGCAGGGGCACCCCCAGCTCCGTCAGTGCTCAGAGCCACCTGAAATCACCTGCCCCTTCTGTCACCTTCCCACAGCGACCAGCAGCGCTGGGCAGCTGGGGGGGGGCGGTGGTGGCTGTGGGGCTGCCCCACAGGGCAGGAGTGCGGCCTGGCCTGCAGCTGTGCCCCACCGACGGCCTCGAACCCCCTCCGAACACCAGCCCTCGGATTTCTCTTTTCCACCTGTTTGTGGGTTTAGGAGAGACGTGGGGTGACTTTGTTGTTCTTGCTGTTTCCTCCTGGCTGCAGAGGTGCGCGAAGGAAACTTCCTTCCAATTCAGTCTGTCGCTAGGTTAGAATCTGTGCGGGTTAGAGCTCACGTGCAGTGTTTGGAAACATTAGTTTTAAATTCAGACTGTGCATGTCCCGCTGTATCCCTGGGCTACCTATCGAAACGTAGACCTGGGGAGGATTTTGTGTACGATGCTGGAAGCAGCGGAGTGCAGGCAGAGGATGCGTTCGTGTGGCCCTGTAGGAGTAATTTGTCACAGGTCAGAAAAAGGATTTCCAGTGCGACATCTGAAAACCCGGGAGCCACAGTGAAGGCTGGAGGGAAGAGATGGAAATAAACAGCATTGCTGACGGCGCCTGCCTCGGCAGCAGAGAGCAAAGAGAGGAGTGGGAACTGTGCCCCCGAGCCACCTGTTGCTCAAACCCGCAAAGCTTTAAAGTCCAAAGCACAAATCCGGCTGCCCGTTCCCTCTTCACCCGAGGGAAAATTCTGATCTGACCTTAACTTACAGATCAGTTCCAAGTGAAATAGCGGGAGGCAGAACCGGGCACCCAGCAGCTCCTTGGCTGCCCTGAGGCGTCCGTGTGCCCCCGGCCCGGCCGTGTCCCATCCGCTCCACCTCCACGGAGGAGGAAGGAGAGGAAAGAAGAGCCCATGCTTTCTGCTGGACGGGGAGAGGTCAGTGCTTGGCCGGCAGGGAGCCAGGGAGCCGCGGGGTGCTGCGGCTCGGCGTGCCAGCAGGCAGCAAGCAGCAAGTTTCCTTCCTCTTCTTTGCTGGAATGAGAGCAGTTCCAACGCCTGAAGCCTCCTGTGGCCGACTTTGCTCTCTCCATCCGAGATCCAAATTTGTCACACGGCCTCTCCACAAACGCACCGAGCTCTGTTTTGGAGCACGCCCTTGGGTGTCTGTGCTCAGCCAAGCAGAAGTGCAGCCCTTTGGTGCTGGGGCCGTTCCGTGGGGTGCAGGGCTCTCCTTTGTAGCCCCGAGCCTTCCTGCCCCACGTGCTGCTGGGGTAGTCTCATCTGTTCCCACCGTCCCTGCCCTTGGCACCCGTTAGGAAAGCTGCAAACCAGAGGTGACTTAACCTCTCTGTTGTTTCTCAGAGGCCTTCATGAAGGATGCCTCGGGAGGGTGAGTACTGGCTTCGTCCGCCTGCCCCCACCGTGTGCCTGTAACACAGTCACCATCCCAGTGACCCCCAGACACAGTAACCCATCACTCCCACTGACTGTGGAACTAGTCCGGTTTTTTGGTCCCGCTGGATATTAAACCAGGACCTTCTTTTGCACCCGTTGATTCTTACCACTAAAATGGTTCGGGGGGGTTGGGAGCTCCCGCTGGAGCGCGGCGCATGGCACTGAGTGTTCAGGACCACAGTGTCCAGGGGCCGGGCTGCTTGCACCGAACCTCTCCTCGCAAGGTTGTAACGTGCCCAAACCGTGACCGCACGGCCCAGGTTCAGAAGGCACTCATTGCTTTATGAACTGTCACTTGGTGGTCAGAACGGGACCTTAGAGGTCTTCACGTGGGAGTATATACCATATAACCTCTGTCTGTGTTCATTCCCCCCTACGGATGTGGTTGTGTGAGCACCGCTGGTTCCATCCATGTCCCGGCTGCTGTCGGGTGCTGCTCCCTTTCCCCCGGCCCCGCAGCACACGGTGTGTCCGAGCACTGCTCCGCTCCTGCCGGTGCACGGGCTCACCGCCAGAGCCAGAGCTCTGCATCGGGTGGGGACGGGGCTGCAGCCGCTCCAGGAGCAGCCCTGGGTGCCATGGCCAAGGCCACGCTGTGCTCACCGAGATGGGTGCACACCTAGCTGGTACCAGAAGTAGTGCTGGCTCTGCGGTGCCTCACTGCTCACCACCCCCTGCTCATGCAGTGATCACTGAGCTGCGGCAGGAGGGGCTTGGAGCAGCGGGCCGGGACAGGTGAGGCCCGAAGAGCCCACCCGCTGACATTCTCTTCCTGGCCTCGTAGCACGTGCTTTGTGTCCCAGTGTTTTTGTCCTCTTGCTCCAGTGCAAAGCTGTCTTCTTCTGACAGACTCCCTCTGCTCGGCGCAGAGCTGTGGGGGAAGGAGGGGCCGTGGGCTGAGCAGGGCGGGAGGCAGCAGCGGGCAGCACACAGCAGGCAGCACACAGGAGGCAGCAGGCAACATGCAGCACGCAGCAGGCTGCAGGCAGCACACAGCAGGCTGCATGCAGCATGCAGCAGGCAACATGCAGCAGGCAGCACACAGCAGGCCGCAGGCAGCAGGCTGCAGGCCTCAGGCAGCGTGCAGCAGGCCGCAGGCAGCACACAGTAGGCAGCAAGCCTCACACAGGAGGCAGCAGGCTGCACACAACATGCAGCACGCAGCAGGCCGCAGACAGCAGGCCGCAAGCTTCAGGCAGCACGCAGCAGGCCGCAGACAGCAGGCCGCAAGCTTCAGGCAGCACGCAGCAGGCCGCAGGCCTTGGGCAGCAGGCAGAGCACAGCACTGAGCATAGCGCTCTGTATCCTCGCCTGAACTGCTTCTCTCGGAACATATGGCGCTGTCAGCTCTGGGGATTACAGCCACTGTGGGGCACAGGAGCTGCCGGCGGTGAGCAGCGTCACCGAGGCCTGGGGAGGAATTAAAACTCTAAGGATCTCACCTTTGGGATGCAAGCGGAGCGCTGCAGGCATTGTGGGGTGGGGGAGCCCGCGTATGGGACTGGAGGACAGCGCTGCAGGCTGCTACGAGCACCCAAGCTGCGTGTGGGACAGCTGCCAGCCCTGCCCTGTTCTGTTCCACTGCTTGCTTTGTGTGACTGAGGTTAAGCTGTCCAGAGTCTTTTTCCCTCTTTTTTTTGGTGCTTCCAAACCCTGTGTTGCCACCAGCTGTTGCCTGGCAGGACTGCCGGTGCATTGCTACGCAGATTATCATAGAAGTGTTGAATCCTTAAGGCTGGAAAAGACCTCCATGATCTCCCAGCCCACCCCACTGTGCCCACTGCCCACATCCCTCAGTGCCACATCCCCACGGTTCCTGAACGCCCCCAGGGACGGTGACCCCCCCACTCCCTGGGCAGCCTGTGCCGGTGCCCAACCAACCCGACCCTCCCCTGGCACAACGTGAGGCCATCCCCTCTCATCCTATCACTGTTACCCAGGAGCAGAGGCCAACCCCCCTCGCCACAACCTCCTTCCAGGAGCTGTGGAGCCACGCGGTCTCCCCTGAGCTCCTCTGCCCCACACTGACCCATCCCATCCCCCCAGCTGCTCCCACAGCGCTGTGCTGCAGACCTCTCCCAGCTCCGCTCCCTTCTCTGGACACGCTCCGGGGCCTCCATGTCTTCGTGGCAGTGAGGGCCCAAGGCTGAGCTCAGCACGGAGGTGCGGCCCCACCAGTGCCGTGCAGAGGGACGGGCAGCTCCTGCTGCTGCTGCCCGCACTGCTGCTGACACAGCCAGGATGCTGTTGGCCTTCTTGGCCGGCTGGGCACACTGCTGGCTCGTGGTCAGCCCCGGTTCCTTTTCCTCCCACACCCTCCAGCCACTGCCCCACGCCTGCAGCGCTGCGTGGGGTCGGTGTGAGCCAAGTGCGGGACCCGGCACTGCTCTCGTTGGCCCCCACCCATTGGCCCCAGCCCAGCGATGCAGCACAGCAGCAGCCGTCCCCCCTCCCCATAACGCGGCACCGCTGCCTCTCCACAGGTCCGCATGGCTCTCAAGAACGCCGAGAAGGAGCTGGAGTCGCACTGCAGCTGGGCTGCACCCGAGGCCCTGCAGAAGTGGCTGCAGCTGACCCACGAGGTGGAGGTGCAGTACTACAACATCAAGAAGCAGAACGCGGAGAAGCAACTCCTGGTGGCCAAGGAAGGGGTGAGCATCTCAGTGTCTCGCTCCGGCATCTTTTCCTCGCTGCCCAGGGAGAAGGTTTGGGAGTGGAACCTGCACAGTGTGTTCTGCGTCTCCTTTCCATATGCACAGTCCCTGTTCTGGCTGTCCTACATGCACAGGCAACACAGTTTCTAATGCGCACGTGAACAGTAGCAGTGAATCACCCTCCCTGTATTCCCAGTCGTTCCAAGTTTTCTGTGCCAGCCGAGGAGCTGAGAGCAGCAGGGAAGCTGCTGTAACATGCATTCATCTCTGTGGACATGTGCAGCAGCCAGAGCTGACAGCTCGTGGAAGTCTGTCTGCCCTAACATGTTGTTACGATGGACGTGACGTGTCAGTGGTTTTATTTTGCTGTGCCAGGTGCCACGTCCGTGTCCTTGGTTTGTCTTTTTAAGTCTCCAGCTAATGCCACAGATCCTGGGAACCTAAGATCTGTGTGTGGACAGTTTGGTTTTGGATAAAAGGAAGGTTTAAAAAACAAAAGAAAAGACAAAACTCAGCCACCTCAGGGCACGAACAGCACTTCTGTAATAGTCCTCTCACGAGAAAGACCAGGGCAGGCTCTGAGAGAGCCCTTCTATGCATGGAGTAGCCAGTTCAGGTCCCCCCAGTGTCTGGGGAGCCAGAGGGGCCCTGCTCACCCCTGGGCTGGGGGCCGCCCTCTGTCCAACGACATTTCACACTATTTGCACGTGTGCCAGCAGCTGCAGCGCTATTTCTGTCCCAGCCCCTCCAGGATGTTCTTGTCCAGGAGGAAACATGAGGTCGTCTTCTTCCTCTGACCTTTCTTTCTGCTAACGTTCCAGGCTGAAAAAATCAAGAAGAAGCGCAACACCCTGTTTGGAACATTTCACGTTGCTCACAGCTCGTCTCTAGATGACGTCGATCACAAAATCTTAACTGCAAAGTGAGTATCTCCTCAAGTCCTCCCAGTCCCTGCACAACTCCCCAGCCTCCTGCTCTCCAAGCGTGCTGTGCCATGGCTGTGCCAGCGCCCCGCTCTCCTGCGCTGAGCTCACGGCTGGGGCTGGACCTGCTCCTGCCCACCGATGCCCTCTGTGTGTGTAAGGACCAGATCGTGCTTATGCAGAGCCCTGAGAGTCCCACGGGAAGCTGGGAGGCTGCAGCCTCATCCTCTCCCTGGATGACTTGGTTGTTGCTGCCTTAGGGTTACTGCTGTGCTCCTGTATGTGGAGGGGGGGACGCCGGCAGAGGCAGGACGCCGAGCTGAGCCAGCAGCCGTGGCTGCAGGCAGTTGTGCTTTGCCTCCAACGCCCGCCTTGTTTGTCCGCAGGCAAGCGCTGAGCGAGGTGACGGCGGCGCTGCGCGAGCGCCTGCATCGCTGGCAGCAGATCGAGCTGCTCTGCGGCTTCCAGATCGTCAACAACCCGGGCATCCACACGCTGGCGTCCGCCCTCAACATCGACCCCGGCTGGATGGGCACCCCCCGGCCCAACCCCTCGCACTTCATCATGACCGACGACGTGGACGACTTGGACGAAGAGATCGTGTCTCCCATGTCCATGCAATGTACGTCGGGCGCGGGGACGTCGGGCGCCGGGCGGTGGGGCAGGCGTGGGGAGCGAGCACCGCGTTGAGTCACGGAGTGGAAGGGAGCCATGGAAGGGAACCGTAGGACAGACACCGTGTGCTGGGGGAGCTGAGGTGTCTGCACTGCTGGTTGAGGATGGAAGGGAGCTGGTTAGGTGCTTGGGTTGGCGGTGCCGCTGGGTGCCAGGCCATGCGGGTCACTTGGAGCCCCTTAATTCCAGCAGGGTGAAGTCGTTCACGGGTCGTGTTCGTCGCTTAATTCTACCCGTGCTGCTCTGTGCAACTCACTGAGCACAGGAAGTGTTTGCAGGGACAGCAAAGCAGTGGGCACGCACAGGAGTGGGGCAAACACGGCGCGTTTCCCTCTGGCTGGAGCGCTCGTTCAGGACAGACAGGGACAGGGAGACACGTACCCCGCTGAGCAGGAGGATCCGCCTGCCGGGAGCCCTGCCTGCCTCCACCTGCTGCTAAACCTCCCCCGGAGCACAGGATGAACCCACAGTGCCCATCTCCAGGTGTGCCATCGCCCTGAGAGGCTGTGAGCATCCAGGTGCTGAGTGCCTCCGCTCCTGCAGGGAGCAAGGCTTGGTGCTCACGTATCGCAGAGGAAGGGCTGAGCTTGGGTCACCGCGTGCCTCTCGCTCCCAGCTGAGGTCTTGGGTTACGGCTCCTTCTCTGGAAGAGGTTTGTGAATCAGCCGTGGCTCCAGCACCCATGTTCAAGCCAACCCAGATTCACATGTGGCCTCGCTTCTCCCAGCATGCATTGTCCACCTACAGTTTCCTATCTCTAGTCGCCTAAGAGAAAGGGAAGCCTTGGCAGGAGCAAGCTCTCTGAGCCCAGCTGGGAGCAGAGCAGCCCACACCAGCAGCGTTAGACACAGCGAGCTTTCCAGTTTGCCTGCTTCAGGTGACTTGCTGGTCTGGTCCTCGTCAGCACCGGGTCTGTAACTGGCAGGGGTGGGAGGGGGAACAGGAGGTTTGGGGCGGCCACGTGCCCTGCAGGAGGTGTCGGTGCCCCATCATCTTCCCTCCCTTGGGGTCGGCCCGCTCAGGGGTAGGGAGGGACCGAAGGTCTGGAGCAGGACAGCTCAGGGCAGCGACGCAGAGCACCCAGAGGTGAGGAGAGATTGGCAGCAGCTGGGCAGCCTGCAGGAGGGACGGGCTGTGGGCACTCCGTGGGAGCAGCAGGCGCGGGGCATGGAGCCTGCAGGCTTGGACGGCGTGTGACGAGGTTTAATGCCACCGTGTCCTTCCGTCCTTGGTGCAAGTTACAATTAAAACGCAGCTAGACAGCTCTGACACATACAGAGGTGCGAGGTAGGTGTTAATGAGGGAGAATAGCAACGGAGGCGTGCTCTGCAGCTAGGGACGTGGGTAAGGTGCGAGCCCCGCTCAGGGGCTTTGAGCCTCACTGCAGCCGCCTGCAGCGAGTCCCCGAAACTCGGGGCTGTTTGCAAGCCCCAGCACCTCGCTGCGGAGCACTCTGCTGCTGTGCACCAGCAGCACCGGGAGGACGCTCGGGGCCGCCTGCAGCCGCTGCTCCCGCAGTCACTTCTCTCTCCCTTCCCACCCCTGCCCTTCCCCAGACGCAGCCTGGCTCTTTGGGCGCAGGTTCAGCGATCGCTCGTCTCTGTCCTCGGAGGATCAGTCCCTCTGGAAATACCCTGGTTTGGTTCTTTTTCATTATATAAACATATATATATATATATATTTTGTTCTACACTCTGCCCTTTTTCTGGACTAAAAAAATACATACACAAATTTTCCAACTTTCTGGCACGGAAAACTAACGGACGTACCTGTCTTCACTGAGTCACCTCCACTAACCCCTGGGAAGAGCTTGGTGGGATGAGGAAGAATCACGGCTCGCTGCCCTGCGGGGATTTGGTTTTAGAAGGCAGGGATCCGGCGGGCTGCTTCCACGCGTTGTTCAGCGGGGCAGTCCGAGGGCTGCGGGTGGCGGAGGGGGCACTTCCCTCCCAGCGCCTTCCCCATTGCTGCCCCAGCTGTGTGTAATCAGATCAACTGAGCGGTGCTGTGTTTTGTGCCAGCCTGTCCCCAGGCCCCAGGCCTGGGCTCAGCCTGCGTGGCACGGGGCCTCTGTGCTGCAGCTGGAGCTGCAACAGTGGAGGAGGAGTGAGTGCAGCTCCGCGTCGCTGCCCGCCGGGGCTCGAGGCTCCGAGCAGGATGCTTGTTTGCAATAGAGCTGGGGCAGTGAGGCTGTGCTGTGCCAGGGGCGGGCAGGGCTCAGCTTTTGGTCCCGAGCTTGTCACAAGGGAAAGGGGAGCACAAAGCTGTGTCGTGCTGAGCTGTAAGTGAGGAGTGTGAGGGCAGGAAGAGAGAGCCCACGGGGGAAAGACGTGTCCCAGGACAGGCAGAAGCCCATGGAATCACACAGTTGTTAAGGTTGGAGAAGACCTCCAAGATCCAGTCCAACCCCCAGCCCGTCCCCACCATGGCCAACTAAGCCATGGCCCCAAGTGCCACCTCTAGAAGGAGCCTGTAGTCCCCTGTGGTCGGTTATTCTGTAGAGCTCGAGCCCTTGTACCCCCAGCGTGAGGCAATGCTGACCCGAGCTGGGGCAGCGCTCGCAGCAGCTCGGGGTTCTGGCTGCTCCTGGCTGGCACTGGGGCTGCTCCCTCCCTCCCCCATGAGCTTTTGCGGTCCCCACCGGAGCAAGGGATTGGTTTCCATCTGGAATCCCCGTGGCTCGATTTCACTTAATTCCAGCTCTCAACTTGTCCAGGGAAAAAAAAAAAAATCTGAAATAGAAAGCAAGAAGGAGCAAACCTGAGCAGTGAGGTCCTGTGGGAAGCTGTCATTAGCCTTGGGAATGCAACAATAACAAAGATGCCCGCGTGGTTCTTGCCGTTCCTCCTCCCACTCGAGGTGCATCCCAGCAGGGATCCTGCACTGCTGCCAGAGGAGCAGCAGGAGACCCTGATTTCCTTGGGGGATGTGTTCATGGCGGTGATGTGCTGGTTCTTCGATTCCCAACAGAGCTCTCCTGCCTCACTCCTGAGCTTTCCTCTCTGTTCCCCTCCTTAACCGATTTCACACGCCCTCCTCACGCCGTGTATGTGATCCTGAACACCTTATCTCCTGCAAAAGAGGGAAAGCCTCGTGTGGCAGTGCCAGCTGGTGCAGTGCACAGAGCCAGCCCTGCTCCGAAATGTGCAGCGTGGGGTTTGGGGCAGAGCAGACGGACCGAGCTCCCTGGCCCGTGTTACCTAAAATGCTGCCGCTTCGGGGCCAGCCCTGTGATAATCCCAGGTGTGGTGGCAGCTGGCGTCGGCCCCATGAGTCCCCAGTTCCCACACGTCTGCCGTGGCCGGCAGCCACTCCGTGCTGCAGGGAGGGCGTGGGGCTGAGCTGTGTCCGCATCCCTGCACTGACCCGCGGGCTGCAGAGGAGCGGGACGGCCCCGACACGGGGCACAGGGGCGGGTTGGTGCCTGTGCTGGGGGAGCTGCATTGTGCCCCGGCCGTGCTGACGTGCCCACGTTGGCTGCAGAGGAGCCTGGCTGGGGAGCGGCCCGGTAGGGCTGGGCAGGGTGAACCGCGCAGCTGCCTTGTGCTGCGAGCAGGGCGGTCAGATAAGGTGTTCAGAAAGCACCCGCGTGCAGCGGGAAGGCAGGGCGCAGTTTCTCACGAGCCGCTCCTTAACGTGGCATGCTGAGCAGCGGCACCAGCCCTAACGCTTCTGCTCCAAAGCGGCGCGGCCGATGGCGCGGGGCGGGGGGCAGGGGCACGGTGCTGCGGCCGGGGGCTGGCACGGCCGCGTTGTGTCGTGTTGTGTCGTGTCGTGTCATTTCATCCCCCCCCCCCCCCGTGGCGGTGGGCGCATCCCGTGTCGCGGCGCACGGGCTCCCGGTTGCATTCAGCGCTCTCCCTTCTCTCGTTGCAGCTCCCGCTTTGCCCAGCACCGTTCGCCAACGCCTGGTGGACCCCCAGCACGGCCACGGATCTCAGAGGTTGGTAGAGAGTTACGTGCACGGCCAGCATGAGTCGGGCCAGCCTGGCCAGCACCTGGCGGGCCGAGTGTCCCTGCGGCGAATGCACAGCCTCTCCTCCGGACAGTCTTTCAGTTCTGACCTTCCTGGCACCGGTCCGTCACCTGCCGCCACCGCCACCTCTTGCTCCTCATCCGCCACTCCTGCACCTGCTTCCCATGTCCACCCTCTCTATCACCATCACACCACCTCTTATTTCCTTCAGATGGACTCCACCCCCGATCTGCCCCCTCCTGATGTCACCTCTGGAGCTCGCTGTGGCACTGAGAGCTTTGGGTATATGCCGTTTCTTTTCTCGCTCCCTCCTGCCTGCCGTGTCCCAGGGCTGCTGCTTGCTGGGGTGCTCTGTCTCCTAGATTCCTCCCCCCTCTCCTCTGGGGCCTCTGCCTCGTGGTTTACCCGTAGCTGTGTTTCCTCCCCCCCTCCCCTCTCAGGGGATCCCCAGGGAGCGCTCCTCGCTCCGTTCCCATTTCCATGAGCTCAGCGGGCGCTGCGGTTCAGCTGTAGGTAAACCCAGGGGAGCTGGGTTGGCTCTCGGGGTGTCAGCCCACGGTCGGGTGCTGCAGACAGGGGGACGCGACCCGGCACGCAGGCACTGACCTCGCAGGGAGCCTTTGTGTGCTCGGGGTGTGGACAAGCGAACCGCAAAGGAAACACAATGGGCGCGTGCCGTGAGCTCGCGTCGGAGCTGCCGGGGGGTGTGAGCGTGGTGCTGACAGGACCTGGCGTTTCGCCGCGTTGCTGGGGACGGGGCACACCCGTTCCAGCTGAGGGATCTCAGAGCAGCAGCGGTGCGAGGCACAGCTCTGTGTTCCCGGATCTCGGGCTGCGGTCCGGTGACTCTCGGCCGAGGAGCAGGGGCTCTGCGGGGCCCTCTGCACACACAGCGGCCGTCATCATCCCACATCCCAGCGTCAGCAGCCAGCACGGAGCTGTGGGTCGGTGCAGCCATGCTGCTCGGAGCCAGGATGCCCGCGGGCAGCGCTGCGGGAGGTTCTGTGCCACCCTGCTCGTGGCAGCACAGCGCCGCGCTGGGCAGACTGAGCCCGCGTCTGTCGGGAGCAGCAGTGAAGCCCCCAGGCCTGGGGGGCCCACCAGGGTCACAGTGCAGGGTACTGCAGGCCAAGGGCTGTGCCCAGCCCCATGGAACCCCCTCCCGGAGCTGCCCTGTGGCCGCGCCGCATCGCCTTGTTTGCTTTCTCCATGGTGAAATGAAGAATAGTCCTGGCCCTTCGCAAGCGAGCTGATGGGAGCAGGCTGGGGGTCTCCTGGGGGGCCAGGCAGGGCTGTGCTACTCCCACTGACCTGCCCCAGCAGACAGCTGTCCTGAGTCACAGCCCTGCGCCTGCAGCATGCTGCAGGGCCTGGCATCGCGGCACAGCGTGGGGTGCTGCAGCGTGGGGTGCTGAGCTGTGGGGTGCTGTGGGGCGGGTTGCTGCACAGTGGGGTGCTGCACAGCAGCAGGCTGAGCCCCAGGCTGTGCCTCTTGGCAGGGGAGCATGGGGGGCACCAGCTGTGCTGCGGGAATCCGCCGCACCGGCTCCAAAAGCAGCGACTTGGTTCACTGGGCAGTGTTTGTTTGGGGATTAGGAGAAGCGGCGTAATTAAAATTCCAATTAATTACTGCCAACTTGGGTGGAGCAGAGGCTCTCCCGGCTAGAGAGGTGCAACTGGGAACGCTGTGGGAGCACCGTGCTGTTTCCCAGCCGCCCTGCCCGGCTCTGGCAGCAGGGTTGTACTGGGGCTGAGCGCTGTGCTCTGCTCTGCGCTGCATGGGTCGGTGCTGGGGGCTGCCCAGGGAGGCATGGCCGGCTTCTCCCGTTCCCCTCCGGCACTCGGAGCTAATCGGAGCTAATTGCTGCTTGCTGGAGGCAGGCTGCTTGCTCTCTGTCCCCAGTGACACGGTGCTGTAGTCCTACAGAGCACGAACGTTTGGTGTGAGATTTGGCTCGGCTCTGCAGGAGCAGACCCCGAAATCCACGCTCCGCCTCTGTTCGGCGCGGAGAACAGAGATGGAGAATTGGGTGAAGCGAAGTTGTTGCTTTTACGTTTTTGTCAAGCCGCATCCCTAGCAGCCCCTGTGTCGGTGCATCCCCGTGGAAGCGCTGCCCTGCAGGCACGCTGCAGCACAGCCAGCGCCCTGCTCCTTCCCGTGCACCCGGTGTCAGAGCCCTGGCTCCCTGCGATGGGGGGCGAGCGCAGCAGTGGGGATCCGAGCTGGGGAGCACCCCGGGGAATCGAGGCTGAGGATCAAAGCAGAACCCACGGAGCTCCGTGTTCCCAGGCAGGAGGGAGCCCTGCCCCGGGGGTTTGGGGCTATGGGATCGGCACAGCCCGCGTGGGGCGAGGGGGGCAGCCCAGAGCCTTCCCAGGGAGCTCTGCCGCACGGCAACCGCTCACTGTTCGCTTCTCTTTTGCAATTGGCTTCAGAGGATCCGGTGCAAACCAGGTCAGAGCTGTTGTGATTCGGAAGGCTGATGTTGTGTGTCTGTCGATGTCACCTGAGGGGCTGCGGGGGCCGCAGGGCTGCGTGCACAGGGGTTTCTGCTCGCCGGTGCCGGCTCTCCGTGGTAGCAGTGGGGAACGGGGGAGGTGGGGCTGCGGGACCGACCCCGTGTGCTGCTGACCCTTCTCCAACAAGGAGCGGAGGCGGCAGCCCAGGCCAAAGCAGAGGGGCAGGCAGCAGTCTGCTGAGGAGTGGTGTGCAGCTGTGCCAGAGCAGAAGGGAAGCACTGCAGCCTCCGAGCGCTGCTGAGCGCAGTGCCCTGTGCGTGCTGCAGCAGGGGCCCGTTCCCGGAGATCGTCCCATGGCTGCAGAGCTGAGAAGTCGTCCATGCATCTTCTCTCTTGCCCTCCCGTCCTCTCCCCCCTTCCTCCATCGCCACCAGTCCATCCTTCTGCCATGGTTTGTTCTCTGCTTCTTTTGCTCACCAAATGCAACGCATCCTCATCTCCCCGCTCTCTCCCATTCCCCGTGGGCGTTTTGGATTCCCGGAGCGGTGAGGGAGGAAGCACGGGAGGGAGGGAGAAGGAGAGGGCAGATGGGGCACAGCGCTGCCCAGATGGAGCACAGCACTGCCCAGCTCCTGCCTCCGTGCCCAGCACTGCGAGCACGCCCGGCTGCGCAGGAAGGAGAGGTGCTGGGAGACGCCAGCGTGAGCGAGGTGCCCGGGTCTCTGGTTGGTGCTGGGATCCAAGCTCAGGAGCAGGGAGCAGCTGGTAGCTCTGCCATAGCACAGGAATGCTCGGCGGCAGCTTCCAGCAACCCCTCCCGCTCTGTCCCTGTGCCCAGCCCCGGCGGCGTGCTGAGCAAACAGGAGCGGGGCAGCGTGTGCCTGGCGTCACATCCCCACGGACAGCCCTGGTGTCCTCATGTCCCCACGGACAGCTCTGGCATTTCCTTGGCAGCGTTCCGCAGGGCCGTGCCGGGCTCCTTCCTCCTGCCCGTGGTTCCCAGCCCAGCAGTCGGGGGGGGTCATCCCACCGAGTGCTGACAGCGGTGGGCTCACAGCAGTAAGTGCCCCTCGGTGCCACCAGTTGAGGTGACATCCCCGAGGTGACATCCCCGAGGTGACATCCCCGCCATGTCCTCGGCATCGCCCCCGCTGTGAGCATGGAGCAGCTGTCCCGGGTCAGGTTTCCATCGCGTGCGGTCGGAGGCAGAGCAGCTCCGTGCCCAGAGGACGTTCCCCATCTGCTGGCATCACTTTCCCCACCAGTGGCTGTGACATCGTGGCCACTGTTGTCTTGTGGGTTAAGAATGGCCCCTGGGGAAGGAGGAGCAGAGGCTCTGCATCGCCTAGCGGGTGCTGTGTCACCTCGTGGGTGCTGCAAGGTGCTGCCCCTCGTCACGAATGAGGCGCTCCTGATGTCATCAAAGATATGAAGTCCTATTCTTGCTGTAGAATCCCTCTCGTTTTCAAGGACATCTCTTTCAGCCGCCCTTCCCAGACACCTCGGTGCTCATGGCAGCCAGAGGCAGGGTTTGCTTTACTGGCTGGGTTTGCTTTACAAGAAAGGAACCTTCCTTTGGTGCTGTTACTGCTTTGAGCTGCAGGGCAGCGGGCGTTGCAGCCACGCACGCTTCTTGTGGCTGCGGTGGCCGGCGTTGATGCGTGGGTGAACTTCATGGAGCCATGAAGGCTGGAAATGGGCTCCAGGACCCGCAGCCCAGCCACCCCACCATGCCCACTGCCCACGTCCCTCAGTGCCACATCCCCACTGTTCCTGAACACCCACAGGGATGGTGACCCCCCCACTCCCTGGGCAGCCTGTGCCGGTGCCCGACCAACCCGACCCTCCCCTGGCACAACGTGAGGCCATCCCCTCTCATCCTATCACTGTTACCCAGGAGCAGAGGCCGACCCCCCCTCGCCACAACCTCCTTCCAGGAGCTGTGGAGCCACGAGGTCTCCCCTGAGCTCCTCTGCCCCACACTGACCCATCCCATCCCCCCAGCCGCTCCCACAGCGCTGTGCTGCAGACCCCTGGCAGCTCCGCTCCCTTCTCTGGACACGCTCCGGGGCCTCCATGTCTTCGTGGCAGTGAGGGCCCAAGGCTGAGCTCAGCACGGAGGTGCGGCCCCACCAGTGCCGTGCAGAGGGACGGGCAGCTCCTGCTGCTGCTGCCCGCACTGCTCTGACACAGCCAGGATGCTGTTGGCCTTCTTGGCTGCCTGGGCACACTGCTGGCTCGTGGTCAGCCCCGGCTCCACGTTCTTTTCCATGGGTTTGTTACTATTCCAGAGGGCAGTGCTGTGAGGGGCACCTTGCCCTCCTTGCACTGGTGCAGTCCCGCTGGGTGACCCTTAGCGACGTGTTTCTGCAGTGGCTCATCCATCGATGCCCGTTCACAAGGTGCTGCCTGGCCCACGGGGGACACCAGGGATGCCGCATCCCAATGGGCCGTGAGGGGCAGAGGTTGTGGGGCCAGCAGCCGCGTGGGTCCATCCCAGTGAGGGCAGGGGTTTGGTGAGAGCAGTAGGGGAGCCCTGTGGCTTTCCCTGCCCTGTGACCCCCCCCCCTTTGAAAAGCAGCGGGAGCCGCTCAGGGCAGCAGAGCAGCGTTGCATTGCGTTTGGCACCACAGGAGGAAGGCACCGGGCGGGGGCACAAACCGCTGTGCAGCAGGGGCCGGGCTGCGGGGCTGGGCGGGGGGCACGGCCTTGGCTGCAGCCTCTAATGGGGGGCTCGGGCCGTGCTGCTGCGCTCCCACCCCAGTGCTGGGGTCGGTCTGCGGGTATGGGGCCGGGCAGCGCACGCAGATGCGGGCTGAGGGCCGGGGGTCTCGGGTGGGATCCGGGCGCAACTGTGGCTACGGGGCTGCACTCTGAGCTCGGGGCCGCTGCCATGGGTCGGGGTCTCCGTGCCACAGCTGCGCTCCAGCAGCTCCCGCTGGGAGCAGCTGTGCCGCAGGGCTGCGCCTGCCGGGCGCCGGGCCCTCACCGCGGGCTGCGGGCGGCCAACGGGGCCCCATCCCCGGGTACCCCCACCGCCAGCACCGGGGATGAGCGGGAGGAGCGGAGCTCGGGGGAAGGTGCAGGGAGAGCCCCCGTCCCGGTGCCGCAGCATCCATCTGCGCGTGCCGGGCGCTGCTAACCGCCTCTCCGCCCTCTCCATGCAGAGACCTGACGCGCTGCGACTCCGAGTCCTCCATCCCGCACCTGATCGAGCCCCAGCGCCTGCCCAGCGCCGCGCCCAAGCTGCTGGCCGCCCGGCCTGCGCTGCTGACCCGCTCCATCGAGGACGCGGGCCCCGGGCACACCCCCAACGGCGGCAGCCGGCACGCGGAGCCCCCCGGCCCGGAGCGGCCATCCGAGAGCCCCTCGGCGATGAAGAAGATGATGATGGTGAACCACGGCATGGAGAAGTCCTCCAGCCTGGGGGAGATCAGCCACCCGGCGGCCGCCAAGCACAGCCACTCGGATTCCTCGCGGTCGCACAGCCCCAGCTCCACCGACCCCGACACCCCGTCCCCCATCTCTGACTGCCGGCCCAACAGCGCCAAGAGCACCCGCATCCCGCAGCTGGCTGCCAAGAAGAGCGCAGGGGACGAGGACGGCAGCCTGACGGGCGACGAGGTCGACCTGGGCCAGAGCAAGAAAAAGTTCCCCCTAAAGATCTTCAAGAAGCCCAGGAAATAGAGGAGGAGGGCGGAGGAACCCCACGGAGCGACCCCCAGGCACCGGGGGAGCGCGCCCGGCCCCGGGCGCTGGGAGCCGCGTCCCCGCGGCGGGAGGAGCTATTTAAACTTATTTATTTCCCGGTCTGAGAAGCGAGAAGACACCCGCTCCCTGAAGGCAACAGCCGCCCTGACACCCCCTCCCCGCTGCTGTAGTCCCCGGCTTTGCTGTGCATGGCTTCCAGTTATCCCGCCTCTGCTCGGCCACACGGCATTTGGGTTTGGTTTCGATGCGGTTTTATTTTCGTTTTCTTTTTCTTTTTTACGTTTCTTGTTCGGTTCTTCTGCCTCTGCCGCCCTGCACGCAGCTGTCCGGCCTGGCAGCCGCCCTGCAGCCCTGGCTCTGGGGTTGGGGGGTGATGCCCTCCCAGCTCCTGATGGGCAGGAGCGCGCTGAGCCCCCGTCCCCTGGCGCTGTGCACAGCGGCGCTGCCCGGCAGCGTTAATTCCCGCTCGCACCCGAGCAGTGCCGCCCTGCGCGGTCACTGGGGATGGGGCACAGCAGCCCCCGCTGCCCCCGGCTCCGTGTGCGGCCCAGGGAGCGGGGCAGGGCTGCGCCTCGGGGCTGGGGGTGGCACAGACGGATGGCCGCGCTGTGGGGCGGGCTGCGTGCCCTACAAGTGTGGGCACGGGGTGAGCGGAGGTGGCTCGCCCGGGGCCCGGTGGGCAGCGGTGCCTGGGGCTGCTGGAGCCGCGGTCCGGCTCCGCTCAGTGCTGGGCTCTGCCCTGGCACCCGCTGCCCCCTCTGTGCCCTGTCCGCCCCCCAATCCCAACCCAGCTCCACCCTGGGGGGCAGCTGCTGCCCCGAGGCCGACCCAGACCCGCAGAGGGCAGAGGTGAGGGGAGGGCCGGGACGCGCGCAGCCTCCGGGGCCGTGCTTTGTGCCAGAGGAACGTGTACACGTACATTGACAACGCGGGAAGGGCTGTAAAGGTGTTTTTCGTTTCGTAGGTGGTAGTTAGACAGTGACACTGTTGCTTTGAGATAAGTGAAAATTTCTTCTCAATGACTTAAGTGCCTGCAGTGCCCGCTGCTGCGCTCCGGGCGCGGGGACGGCCCCGGGCGCTGCTCCCGGAGGAGGGGTCGGAGATCCACGGAGCGGAACTGGTGGTGACGCCTCTGCCAACTCTCGATTTATTTTATTTTATTTTATTTTATTTTTGGTCATTTCATAAAACTTTTCAATCCAATAAAGCATGTAGTCTATTTTACGAGCGGGCGCCTGCTGTGCTCTCTTCCTGCCCCGCGGAAGCGGGGTCCGGCTGGGTTGGCCGGGGCAGGGGTTGTGCCCAGCGGGAGAGCGGGGAGAGCGGGTGCGGGGCTGGGTGCCCGCGGGAAGGACAGACGGACACCGGGACCGGGCCGAGGACACCACCCGGGGGTGCCCGGGCAGCCTCCAAGGAAGGCTTTGCCACGTGGGCTCATCCCCACCTGACCCGTCCAGCAGCGCTTAGGGCCGGCGGGCTGGAAAACAGCTCGTTGCATCGGTGTGTGCCCACAGCCCCCGAGGCTCCAGGCCCACCCACCCTGGGCCGCCTAGTCCCGGGCTCAGGACATGCACGGGGCCCCAACGAGGCGGCTGCTGTGGGCAGGACTCTGCCGGCCCCACTGGGTCGGGGCAGGGGTGCACGCGGCCGCCCCAAACCGCTCGGATGAGACGATGCCCACGGGCCAGCCAAGGGCTGGAGCCCTGCGCGTGGAGAGCCCCTTGAAGGCGTCTTCAGGAGCACATAAAATGTTTCCAGGAAAGAGGATAAAAATCCGTGCTGGGATCAGCGATCACCGCGCTCTGGGGTCCGTCACCATGGGCGCTGTCCCGGCACTGGCTCAGCTCTCGCTGTGCGGCGGCGCGGTGAAGTCGCTGCCGGTCAGGGTGATGGTGAAGGGCACCTCGATGATGTCCTCGGCCGCGGCGCCGGCAGAGCCCGTCCCCCAGGAGCGGAAGGGCTGCGTGGCTTTGTGGAAGCGCTGCGGGCGCGCGGGGGTGGGCAACGGCTGCAGAGCGGTTCAGCCTCCACCCTGCGCCCGGGCCCCATGGATTCGGCCCCTTTTCTCTCTTGGTGAGGGGAGAGCATCGCCCCCAGTCTGCTACTGCCCTCTGTCCCTGTCCCCAGCACCGGGGCGGCCCCTGCTCTGCCCGCGTCCCTGCTCCCATCCCCATCCCGACCCCATCCCCATATCTGCATCCCTGTCCTCATCCCCATCCCCATCCCCATCCCATCCCCATCCCGACCCCATCCCCTCCTCACCCCACCCCGCCCTGCCCTGTTCACACTCACGTCGCTCAGGGTCCCGGTCTGGCGGCACAGGGCCGCGGCGGCACAGATGGGGACCTGCACGCAGCTGAGGACGCCCATGCAGATGCCCAGGCTGGTGCCCCACGCTGGGAACTCGTAGGTGCCGTAGCGCAGGGGAACGCTGTACATCTCCAGGAACGTGTAGATGAGCGTGAACTGTGAGGGCGGAGTGGGCAGCGGTGCGGTGACAGCATCACGGGGACCCCAGGGCCACCCGGGCTGCCCCCCACCCCAACCAAGAGGTGCTTACCAGCAGCAGGCAGGGGGTGAGGAAGACCCAGCACAGCTTGAAGTAGCCGAGCACGCGGCTGTACCAGGGCGGGCAGCGGCAGATCATGGTCACGATGTCCTGGCAGAACCGCTCGATGCCTGCGGGACACAGGGGGTCACGGCCAGCCCCCCACCCCCAGCAAGGCTCTGTCCCGGGCACCCACAGCCCCTGTGCCCCCCAGGATACTGGGATGGTGCTGAGCGGCCCCATGCATGGGTGGGAGGTGCAGAAACTGCTTCCCAGGGTGCAGGGAACCTCACAGCCCGGCTCTGCCCCACGGAGCCCCCCGGCTCTGCTCACCGTAGCAGAAGGCGATGCCCACGCACATGAGGAGGGTGATGATGATCAGCCCGAAGCCGGTGCTGTAGGTGTCAATGAGCGTGAACCAGAAGATGCCTCCCTGCGAGTGGGCAGGGCGCGGGGTCAGCGCCAGGGGTCCATGCAGGGTGCAGGCACGGCCCTCTGTGCCCCCAACCTGGGATGCATCCAGGATGGGCCCCGCGCACCTGGGTGACGAGGAGGAGCCCCAGGAGGTAGAAGGAGAAGCAGAGCACACCCAGGAGCATCGTCTTCTTCCCCCCTTCCCGTAGGGCTGGGAACTCGTCCAGGATGGCGGTGGTGATGGCCTCAATGTTCCCGAACTAAGGGACGGGAATGTGGGGAGAGGGTCATGAACTCCTCCTCTGCCAGGATGGTCCCCACAGCATCCTTGTCCCCATGGCACTGGGGGCCAAGAGCCAGAGGGAGGTGGCTGCATCCCTACCCCATAACCATGGGCACATCCCCGCTGGGGGCCAGTCAGCGTAGACCCCAACCTCTCCTCCCTGGGTGGACCCCAACCCTGGGGATGTGGCTGCATCCCACTCCAGCGGCAGCCCCACACGCAGAGCCCCCCAGCCCCACGTTCTGTGCACATTTTGTCACGTGCGTGCCAAGGTCAGGGTGTACCTGGCACCCCAAGGCCAGGCACAGGGCAGGACGTGGGGCTTCCCAGTGTGACAATCACCAAAGTGTCCACTCCCAGCATGAAGAGCATCAGGAAGAAAAGGATGGACCAGAACGGGGAACCGGGCAGCAGGGAGAGCGCTTCGGGGTACGCCACGAATGCCAGCCCGGGGCCTGCGGAGCGGGGACATCAGGAAGCAGGGAGGACACCGTGGTGCTCAACCGCATCCCCTCGCATTGCACCCCGTCTCCAAACCCGTACCAGAATCAGCGACGCTGCCCACGGGGACGTCCTTCTTCAAGGCCATGTGTCCCAGCACCGAGAAGATGGCGAAGCCAGCAAAGAAACTGGTGCAGCAGTTCCCGATGGCGATGACCAGGGTGTCCCTGCAGGGGAGGGCATCACCACCCCCACATCCACGGGGAGGATGGAGCGGGGCACCCCACACATCCCCAGGGACTGCACATCCCCATTGCTGCCCCCCAGCCCCCACCCCCAGCTCACCGGATGACATTGTTGTCAAACTTGTTGTAGGAGGCCATGGAGATCAGCCCCCCGAAGCCGATGCCCAGCGAGTAGAAGATCTGCGAGGCCGCATCGCTCCACACCTGGGGGCACGAGGCCATGGGGGGGCTGCAGGCTCCCACCCGCCCCCCACTGCCCCCGTCCGTGGGTGCCCACGGGTCCGGCAGCGCCCGGCCCCGGCGCGGCATTACCTGCGCGCTCAGCAGCTTGCTCCAGTCCGAGGAGAGGTAGAAGCGGACGCCGTGGAGGGAGCCGGGCAGCGTGGCCCCGCGGATGATGAGGATGAGGAGGACCAGGTAGGGGAAGGTGGCCGTGACGTACACCACCTGCACAGGGCACGGCTCAGCCCCGCTCTGTTGGAGCAGCAGCCCCGAGCCCCGGCCGTGCCCCCGCCCCGCTCACCTTGCCCGAGCTGCGGATGCCCCCGAGCATGCAGAGGAAGACCAGGAGCCAGGCTCCCAGCAGGCACAGTGCAAGCGGCCACTGCACGGGGCCGGGGTCCCCGAGGCCAGAGCTGTGTGTCACCCCCAGCACCTGCTCGCTGAGGTGTGGGGCGGGGGTCAGCGGGACAGGGATGCAGAATCCCAGGGCCCCCACGCCATGGGACTGGGGGATGGAGCCAGCTTGCTTCCACCAACTTACTTCCAGAAAGCCTCACTGGCACTGGTGTGGGTGGCATTGCCTGATGCGTTCTGCAAGATACCACCATCGTCATCGTCACCACCACCATCATCGTCACCACCACCATCATCATCACCACCACCATCATCGTCACCACCACCATCATCATCACCACCACCATCATCATCACCACCACCATCATCATCATCACCACCATCATCATCATCATCACCACCACCATCATCATCACTATCACCACCACCATCATCATCACTATCACCACCACCATCATCATCACTATCACCACCACCATCATCATCACCACCACCATCATCACCACCACCATCATCATCATCATCACCACCACCGTCATCACCACCCCCATCATCACCGCCATCACCATCATCACCGCCATCATCACCATCATCATCACCACCACCATCATCATCATCACCACTGCTGTCATCACCACCACCGCCATCATCACCACCACCACCCCCATCATCACCACCAACATCATCATCATCACCATCATCATCATCACCACCACCACCATCATCATCATCACC